>NW_016807225.1:5054321-5061502 GCF_001698545.2 Rhinopithecus bieti | reverse complement strand
ACATTTATGAAGTAAATACAAGTATTTACCTGTATTCTCTTTTGCATTTTGAAATTTGAAAAAAAAAAAAAAATCCATGTCTACCAAGTCTTTATCCTTTAAGTTTCAGGACAAATCTGTATTTATTTATTTATTTATTTATTTATTTATTTATTTATTTATTTTTGAGATGGAGTTTCACTCTTGTGGCCTAGGCTAGAGTGTGGTAGCATGATCTTGGCTCACTGCAACCACTGCCTCCTGGGTTCAAGCGATTCTTATGCCTCAGCCTCCCAAGTAGCTGGGACTACAGACGCATACCACCACACCTGGCTAATTTTGTATTTTTAGTAGAGATGGAGTTTCACCATGTTGGCCAGGCCGGTCTCGAACTTCTGACCTCAAGTGATCCGCCTGCCTCGGCCTCCCACAGTGTTGGGATTACAGGCATGAACCACTGCGCCTGGGCAGGACAAATCTTTTTTGAGGCAAAATGGACAAAAATACACCAAGACAAACATTTCCTTGGCATTTTTTCTTGAAGTACTATCTCCCAGAGATAAAGCCTTAATTCCAAGGGCAGCCAGTGTTCTGAGCACCCAGGAAGCCTGCCGTGGCCTCCTCCAGAGTTGGAATGACACAAAGTCACTTGTGTGTCCAAAGGAGTTCTACAGGGTGGAATTAGAACAGATTTAAATTATTCTCCAAAAATATCAACCAGATTCCACATGGGAAAAAAAGGAATTTGAGAAACTCAGCACAGAAATTCAAACATGTTAATGAGTAAAAAAAAATAGCTTATATCATAGATCCAAAGCCAGCCAATGTTGGGTACATAAAAAAGGTCAGCCAGACCGTGGCAGTGACTGGAAATGGAGGATTATCAAAACTCCACCATATGGGGACATACAGGCCTATGTCTGCTCTTGGGCACCTCTAGATTCTTATAGATTTCATTCAAATTGTAAATTCCTTTGGAAGCCTCTTGGCTGCATAATCTTGAGGTCTGCACACAGAAGTCCTTTACATCTGTTTGGTGGTTAGGAAATGAAACAGAATCTCATTGGCCTGTGACTGGCTGTTCTCTTGACTATAATTAACACCCCCACCCACTTTTATAAGTCTACCTGTGCCCAAATAAATCATTCATGCCAGTGATAACAGCCTCTGACATCACCCTCAAACAGACAAAACCACAAAAGTTCCCCGTCATGGATAGAGCTTATGTGATGTAGTCATCTCTAATAAGCTAGTGAGGACAAGGAAAAACACAGATTTAGGGTCTCATTTGTGATCCTATTGTTGCTTTTTCCTTAAGCCCATTCTTTCACCAGACAAGCCCAGACTCTCAGTAGCATCTCTTCCACCATCCCAGAAGGGGAGAGGGAGGCCATTGCAAGGGTTAGCAAATCCTTTTCTATAAATGGACTCTCTTCTGCCATTGTCTCCAGGAAGAAGTATTTCCACACTTGCCTCCTATGATCCTCCAGACCAAAGAAAAACCAAAGGCAAAGACTGAATGGGCAGAGTACACACATAGGACTCTAAGTTGGCCTTCTGAGAAAAATTACAGACCTCCCAAAGGAGCAGGAAGCATCTCAAGTTAACACTGTCCTTAAAAGGTTATGTTGAGTCATACCAGGAATGTAAAACATTCACCATCTACCTCCCAACTTGGAGGGGCAGGAAAAAGGTAGAGGCCCAAAGAGGTCATTCATCCAGGTTTACATTCCCAAAGGATCCCTCAACACTTTAGTCTTCCTTATTACAGCAGTATGTAAACACTCACAAAAATAGTAAGTATCACCATAAGCCTATTGCTCAGCTTCAACAATAATTATCCACATGGTTTCATCCAGCTCTCTCTTTGTTGTGGTTCCAGAGTATTTTAAGAAAATACCAAACATCACAAATTCAATTTTTTGGTATTATTTCCAAATCACTCTGCAAATACAGTCACCACTGATGAAAACACAAAAAGATATAAGCTGTCAACAAACAACTCTAGACTAGTGTTCCAACATTTGTCTACCTGCCCATACTGTAGTGTGAATTAACAACATTTCCGAATTCAGTGATTCATATTTGGTGACTACACTGCATTGAGTTTTTGTTAATAGCAAATAATTTCTTAAGTGTTAACATTCATAGATTATTATGACCATATTCTTTGCATTTACTTTGCCAATAATCTAAGAACTTTGAAACGTAGAAGAGATAAGAAAATGAAGGGGGAAAGGAAAGCAAAGAAACAAAAGTAAAGAAAATAAAGTGGTCAAGGGCTCTCTGAACCTCTTGAACTTGTCTTCAGACTTCATAGGGATTAAATTCAGTGAAACAATGCTGATGTAATAGCAATAATTTGTTGAGTGTTTACTACATGTCAAACACTACTCCACACCCTTGAAGGAGAAAACTTGAAAATGGAGATTGCTTTATTTCTCTCTGTTTATTCTACAATGCTTGGACACAGGAAGTACCCAATTAGTGTGTGTTGTAGTCATCTGAAGACAACATAAAAGACACACAGCCTGAGGCCCTTACAGAAAAGTAGAGAGGGGAGGTAGATAACTTACCAACAGTGCAAAGGTAAACTTTGGCTCTGGGGGAAAGGGAGCAACTTATTTTGAGGAACTCATCCCTTTTTCTTCCTCCAGTGGCTTTCTGTCTGCCTTCTTGAATCTCCCAACCAGGGGACACACAACAATTGCTTCTTTTTAGTGTGGTTTCATTAATAAATAGGTGTGAAGTTATTCTGTTTACATTATAAAGTATGCAGTCACCAGCTGGTTCAATCTCTCCTGGAGCCAGGGCTCCCTTTGGCCACCTCAGGCTATAATACTGTAGCCTTGAGACTCTACTGTAAGGGAGCCTTGACAGAGTAACATAGACAGGACCAAGGAAAAAGCAAGGGAAGAGTTAATGCAGTATAAGGGTGACTGAGCCCATCCCAAAGGAGTATGCTGGCAAGGTTCATTTTTTATACCATTTTATTTATTCTGCACTAATTCACAGTCATTATCATATCCGGACAAGTGTCTCATGCTTCATTTACTGACATTAATTAATTTCCCCACCCCTTGCTTTTTATCTTATTTTAAAAGAATGAGAGGGAAATATCCCATTCTCTTAGAGAAAGAATACAGGTCTAACAGTGATCAGCAGCTGCCTTTCTCTAGTGCAGCTGAGGACAGGGAAGTACACACCAGATCACTGGTGTGCTTACTAAACCATAGCTGTGCCTAAACCTTTTACCTCCCATTATGACCCTTAACCCACACCCCAACTCCCAGTCTCTTCCCATCTTCAAGCTCCATGTTCTAGTACCACTCCCTCATATGCAATGATTTACAGAGTGGTGATAGGAGAGAATGGCCAACCTGGGACACTTCCAGGCCCCATCTCCCCCAGTGAAAAAAGAAACTGTATCCAGTCATGACATGGAGGAAAGTAATACATGCATTAAAGGGATCAGCTGATAACTGCCCAGGAGCACAATTCATACTTCCTGACTCAGCCACTGAAACCTGCAACTTCACTGCACAAACTAAAAACCCCAGCTGGGCACATTTCTGCATGTCCTGTCTGCCTCTCAAAAGGGTAGGCCAAAGGGCTAGAGAGGTGAGTTAAATTGAAAATATCTAAGCGTCCCCGCTAGAAACATTCATTGGTGTATGTGTTTCCTTGTCATTTACTCTGTTATTGAATTACACAATTCCCCAACTGTATTATTTGTCATCATGTATTATTAAACTCTGTGGCACTAGTGTATTATTCTGCAGCCGCATTAACATTCTGCATTCCTGGCAGTCTACCTGTATTAATAATTCTGCCTCTTGAATCCAGAACAGAAATGTATCTTTATGATGGCTATTCTTTTTTTGCTGTGTGTGTGTGTGTGTGTGTGTGTGTGTGTGTGTGTGTAAGAGCATGCCTTGGTTTATATTGAAAAACTAATGGCTTGCCCTTCTTCAAAAGCAGGCTTCCACTGAAAAATCAAACCAGCAGTCTAGCTAACATAAGCCATGAGCTAAAACTGCCATAATTTAGTTTGTATCCTTGGCAAGTCATACTTCTCTAGGCCTCAATTTCCTCATTTATGAAATAAAATTGTTGGGTAAAATGAACTCTAGGGTCTTTTTAAAAAGCTCCGGAGTCCTCCCCTCTCACCTGGAATTTCCCAAGGCTAGAGAAATTCCCAGGTGTTCTGAATTCTAATTCTGCCTAAATTTTATTTTTTTCTCTATGCCACTGGAAAGAGGAGTGAAACTTTGGTTGTCTCTCAGCTCTACTACATAGATCAGACTCCTCCTTTGTATAAACTAAATGCCTTATTAGAATTCTTAAAAAGATATAACTGAGAGCCAAGTTATTGGATAATAGAGAACACAGTTTAAATAGCAAGGATTATTGTAGTTGATTTGTTGAATTCTCTCTTGGTGGCATGCAGTTGGTGGAAAGCTCTAGCCCCTGTTTTCCATAGCTGCTAAGTCTCCATGCTGAAGTCAGTAAGAAAACCTCAGCTGTGACATTGAACTAATTACTAGAAATAGGAAATGCAGAGAAATTTAAGAGTTCCTAATTCATTCCCAACAAGTTGAACAGCAGGTTAACAGTAAATGTAAACTTTCCTATTGCAGATATAGACAGAGTCATTTAGAAGGGGCTCTAAGCACTTTCCAGTTTTGTGGGCTTTTGGGTTTTGTTTTGTTTTGTTTTGTTTTGCTTAAGCCAAAGACTTGATGTGATAATAGTCATGATCACTAGTTCTCTAGCTGTCTCTTTGTGAGTTCACTCTTCCCAGGACTACTGAAAATGCCATTCATAATCAGAAAATAAAAAAGAGCATGTTCAAAAATTAAAAAAAAAAAAAACAATCTAGTGGGGAAATGAGAAGTGTTCTCAGATGCTAGGGGTGGAGACAGGAAGACAGGTACTAGAACACATCAAAGACAGGCAAAGATCCAAAATAACCTTTAAAGCAGAGTAAGGTGACATCTAAATCAGAACTACAACCCAGATTGACTAGTAACCAATGCAAAGCATGAGAAACAACATTAAGAGGAATGAGGGGGTAATGCTGACTAATTATCAAGCCTGTCACTTCTGACACCTATGCCTTTAAAAAGTTAAGAAACTTCCTTCAAAGTATCTCAAGATTATCCATAGGAACAAATCCAGAAGGTCACTATGCTTGTAGTCATATTGTCTATTCTTTCTGTCAAAATAGAAATAACAAGTCTAAAAATATAACCAATCAAATCAGTTAAGTCTAAAGTCCTTGTTGAAGTACATGAGACAAGCACCAAAGAACATAACAGTCTTGAATCAGTCCTTCAGTCAAGCCACTGACAGGTATTTATTGAGGTCTTACAATGGGCTCAGCACCGCTATATCCTGATTGCATTTCAAGATGTCTGAGAGAGAGAGAGGAGGGTCTAGCCCCAGCTATTTCATTGTCTCCCCTTGAGGACTCAAACAAAGCATATGATCTAGTTTGACAATATTTATCAAGCTTCCATTATGAGACAGGATAGCCCTGGGTATATAGGAGAGACAAGAAGTAGCAAGAATCATTGTCTACCTCAATGAGGCAGATCACAGGAGTAATAAACAAGTATATAAATAGCACTTACACAATGCATATACAGTAACTTTGAATATCTTCAGTTTCCTGATCTGTACCATAGAAACAATATCAGCTGACAAGAGTATATCAGCTATGTGGGCTTTGGAGTTTGAGAAAAGATACAGTAGTCAACTGATATAAATACATCCAAAGTTTTGCATTTGTGGGAAATGAAATTAGCTCTTTGGTCAAAACTCAAAACTTTTTCTTGGGATTTTACAATTTGTGGTGGCTTTCTTTCTTTCAAGGGGATTAGTTTTTAGTTGAATCCTTGACATAAGGAATCCCCTTATCATCTTGTTTACATGGATAATATATCTTGCTCAAGTGATTCGGCCTCTTGAGTGAAAAAGATGGGGAGATACCCTAAAAAATAAGGGGAAGTTCAAGAAATAAACATTTCCTAAAAGAACTCCATAATATAAAAAGTAAGAGTCTTGAGTTCAGGGGCAGCATAAGCAAAATTCCAGATGACTCTAAAGGCTGTAGGAGGGGATATGATATCCTTTCCATTTGTACTTATGTTCAGCTGAGGTTGCTGCCACAATTTTTCTCCATAGAAAGTATTCGTATTGTTTTTGGTATGAAGATAAAAAAGCTTGAAGATTGCTAGCTCTTTCTCTTTGTGATCTTCCATAAAGAATACCTATCACTTCTCCTCCTGCTTGTGCAATTCAAAACATATTGCAATCATTCATTTTGATGGCCAAAACCCTCAGACTTTCCCAGGGCTCTTCCAGGATAGTGGGTCTCCGTGACAACAGATGAGTCCATCGCAAAAGACCCACCTGTCACTCCCGAATCACCACCAGCCTTAATAAGATTTCTGCTCTAGCAGGACTTTCTTTCCTTCCTTCTGCCTGGGAGATGATTCTTGAGTGAAAGCTAATATTTTCGCAGGTAGAAGGAAGTCTGAAAGATGAAAGAAAAAGAAATAATCCTATCCTATCCCCTGTGATCCAAAACAGTGGAGAGTTAACTTGATAAGAATGTCCAGCCATATTGTAAATCAGGTAAGACTCATTTTGCACAGTGTTCCCCTACAGAGACTATCATTCACCAACAAAATGTTGTACAATTTTTGCCCAGACCTCTCTTCCTCTTACCTGTGGACTCTGAGTTTCAGTTAAAAATCATTTCAGGCCGGGCGCGGTGGCTCAAGCCTGTAATTCCAGCACTTTGGGAGGCCGAGACGGGCGGATCACGAGGTCAGGAGATCGAGACCATCCTGGCTAACACGGTGAAACCCCGTCTCTACTAAAAATACAAAAAAAAAACTAGCCGGGCGAGGTGGCGGGAGCCTGTAGTCCCAGCTACTCGGGAGGCTGAGGCAGGAGAATGGCGTAAACCCGGGAGGCGGAGCTTGCAGTGAGCTGAGACCCCGCCCCCGCCCCCCAGCCCGGGGGAAAGAGGCGGACCCCGTCCCAAAAAAAAAAAAAAAAAAAAAATCATTTCATTCAGTTCTATTAACCCCACACTTGCACACCAGAATATAATAGACTTGCGTAGGTTTGTCTTCTTTACTAACTTTCTACCACTACTATCTGGCTGTGGAGAGAGAACCATGGATTGG
>NW_016807225.1:5043644-5054245 GCF_001698545.2 Rhinopithecus bieti | reverse complement strand
AAAAAAAAAAAAAAAAAAAAAAATCATTTCATTCAGTTCTATTAACCCCACACTTGCACACCAGAATATAATAGACTTGCGTAGGTTTGTCTTCTTTACTAACTTTCTACCACTACTATCTGGCTGTGGAGAGAGAACCATGGATTGGCAAGGTCTCCAGTGACCCCCCCCCCCTTCATGCCCACTGAAATGACCACAGACAGAGGTCACAAAGGAGAGACAACATAGAGGAAAGATGGAACATGGACTGGCAGGGAAAAAAATGGACAAAAGAACAAAGGGAAAAAGAGGATGACAATAAGCTGGCCAACACAGGGAAATAAAGGGGAAGAATACTTAGCTAAATGCAAACTTGACCTGGTCCTCATTTTAATCACGTGTCTGCTCCATTTTTTAATAAAAGGCGGAATAGTATAGAAAGAGACAAAAAAAAAAAAAAGCTGCACGATATGTAAATGAGAAAGAAGGGGACAGATGTATGTAATAATATTATGCCCTTAAACAATGTATGCTGAATATCGCCATTTTAGCCTAAACTTTTACCTAGCTATTAGGACACTGACTAACATGTGAAAAAAAATAGTAAACATATAGCAAATTGTTTATGAGCAACTCAGGTCAACTGGGAAAACAATTTTTCTACTTCATATTCCCCAACCCACCATTTCTTAAAATGAGGTTCCTGGACCCATTGTATAAGAATCATCTACTTTTGTTAAATAAAGATTCCTGGGTGCCACCCAGAGCTGGGACTCTCTGGAGCTCTGACTTGGGAATCTAACTTTTAACAAATACCCCTGGTAATTCTACTATCCTCTGAAATTTGAAAGATGCTCCTCTAACCTTTATACAACCTATGCTGTGTGCAACCACCGAATTATGTTGAATGTGCCAAGCATGGTTTTGAAAGTTACTTCTTGAACATCTCAGATGCAACTAGAATTGCAGCCACTACATAAACAGGTGAGTCTGTTATTATAAGCCCCATAACGAAGCTTATATCTCCAAGTTTGTTCTTTGGGTTTGCTTCTTTGTTTGAGAGTCTCACTCTGTCATCCAGGCTGGAGTGTAGTAGTGCAATCTCTGCGCACTGCAAACTCCGCCTCCCAGGTTCAAGCAATTCTTCCTGCCTCAGCCTCCTGAGTAGCTGGGATTACAGGCATCCGCCATCACGCCTGGCTAATTTTTGTATATTTTAGTAGATATTCGCCATGTTGGCCAGGCTGGTCTTGAACTCCTGACCTCAGGTAATTTGCCCGCCTTGGCCTCCCAAAGTGCTGGGATTACAGGCGTGAACCACCCCACCCAGCCTTGTTTCCCCAAATGTGATTACTGATATGCCTCAGGGTACCTAGTGCAATCCAATCTATAGAGGTTTTCTTCAAAAAAAAAAAAGGCATAAAATAATTACAAAAACCTTCATAGGGTCACACATTCAATTTACGTAAAATAATATTTTGAGCAAGAGACAAAAGACATAAAACTATTAACCTCCACAATAGTTCACCAGCGTCCAAAAGAAAAATTTGAAGAGCTAATTTAAAATTGCAAATTCCTGGACATTCTAATTTAGTGAGTTTAGGGAGGTACCCAGAATCTGCATTTTAACAAGTATGTTCTGGGGACAAACCTTAGGAAATGCCGACTTTGTACAACCTGAACTGTACCTGAAGTGAACAATTTGAACTTCAATAGTTCAAATCAGTGTTTCTCAAACTGTGGTCCCCAGACCAGCAGTATCAGCATCACCTGAGGATGTATTAGAAATGCAAATTCTTGGTTCCCACCCCAGATCTAATGAATGAGAAACTCTATCGATGGAATCCAACAGTCTGTGGTTTAACAAACTCTCCAGCTGCACTTTGTTTACATCAGCAGTTAGAGGCGTGGTTCTCAACTTTGCAGAACATTAGAATAACCTAGGGAGCTTTAGAAACCCCAGTGCCCAGGCACTTCTCACACTCACTATGTCTCTTGGGAGAGCAGGTGGGGGAAGGTCTGGGCATTAGTAATTGTTAAAGTTCACCAGGTGATTCTAATGTGTAGCCAAGATGGAAAATTGACTTAGAGCAATAATAATTTTCTCACTCATGAAGCACAGGGATATTCATACCCTAACTTACATATTGTAGCACATTGGTTTGCTATAAAAAATATTTACAATTATCCTAGTTCTCTAACTGTGTCTTGTTCACTGTAACTTCTTGGACGTTGGTGATATGACAGCTATCACATCTCTGCATAGAGCTTAAGGGAGGATGGAAAAAAAAAAAGAGACACATCTAACTTGCAGCTAGATCAAGTTAAGTACCTAAAGAGATTGGAAAGTGGAAGAGACTGAGTTTCTAAAATGTTCCTTCAGCTATGATCTTCCTACCTCTAGATCAGAAACACACATAATGTAGAAGGGAAAGCTATCCTCGGTCTTCTTTTTCCAATCTGCCCTCAACCCCATGATTATTTCCTCCATCAACCTTGGTGAGTGGGCTGGGAGTCACTTACCCATCTTTAAATTGCCCCATTTGTGTCAAGGTTACTTTATACAAAATGATAAGCATTAGCCATTAATTCTCTTCTGCACCTCCTACATTTTCCCCAAGACTAGGCTCTTAGAAAGGCTTTCTCTTTTTTTCTGACTTCTTTTTTAAAAAGCCTTTAAAACATAGTTACCTTGTGGGTTTGTCATGCGTTTCCATCCTCTAATCTGTGAGTCAACAGATAATCAATATTATTAATAAAAATGACTTGCTATCATTAAAGAGAAAATGATACTAAATTCTGTATTTTCCTCCAAATTAAGTTAAACTTCTCCTGCATGAAACATTCCATCTTGGCCCCACACAATATTAATAATGTTCCTTTCTCTCGATTCTCATAACTACTTGTCTCTGTGCACTGCAGGATCTAGTGCTTAAGTGTATACTGGCTCATACTGTTTATGAGTTGTATAATATACAGCCATTTCCCTCCCCAAATCACTGGTAAACTTCCCAAGGACAGACATCATACTTCTGTTGTATCCCAACACAGCAGAAATGTTTGACTATCATGATACCTATTTTCCAGAATATCAAAACCATTAAACCCTGGCTTCTCAGCTGTATTCTTCAAGTTAGAAAGCAAAACTAAGATCAGCATCCTGTCTCTCATTTCAGTCACTATGTTGAGCCTAATTTTCACAGATGATAAAGCACATTGGCTCAACTATGTGTGTGTGTATGTGTGTGTACATGAGAGAGTCTATCTCTTTCCTGTTAGCCTGTGTGTGTGCATGCATGTGTGTGTGACACAGAGAGAGACATAAGCCTGTCTCCCTACCCTAATGCTGCTAATGTAATGCCTTAGAACTTCCATGAAAATTAAACACATGTTAGTTTTTGTAACTCAATCTTTGTTCTTGTTATTGCCTTCAACTTTCTGTGTTTATCCTTTTAATTATTAGTAGAATTTAAGAAATATTTTCAGATATATTCAAACATTTTATCATAGGAAACCAAATCTTGAAATTCAATTTTAATAATTGAAAATACATTTGTTCCTTATGGGTAGCATTTGCATTTTAAAGCTAGTCAAGGCTGAGGGAGTTTGGAATTTCAGAACTGATTTGCATTAGTCATGAAACAAATTAAATTTTCATTCTAAAAACAATATTGTGTTTTGAGAAGTCATGCTCCCTTCTTTGGAGAAACATAAGGCTTAGTGATTCATAATGTGAAAGTTGCTAAGTTTATATTGGAGAATAAATATACAATATACTAAAATATACAGTAAACTTACATTAAAGATTTGCATTGCATTTTCAACACTAAAGTTTCTCAGCAAACACAATCTATCCACTTGATCTTTGCATATACATCTGTTACCAGTGTAAAGAGAAAGGTATTAATACTTTAGAGAGGCATGAAATGTAGAGAATGAATGAGCAGAAAGGCTCTGGTATGATTAACTGGGGAAAAGAAGACCCAATGGTATGGAAAGTGATTCTCTAGACAGCACAGAAAAAGCAATGGAAAAAAGAAAAAGATAATAGTGAAGACCTGCAAAAAGAATTGCTGCCCTCCCCAGAGACATAGAAGAGAATTTGGGTGATATGTGAACCCTAGATGGAGAGCACAGCAGAGTGTACAAAGCTCCTCTATGGACAGGGGTTAAAGAGATTGCAGCACCCAGGAAGAGAAACTGAAGACAACTAAGGGCATTTTCCAATGGCAGCTGCAGAGCTCAGATTGCATGGAAACTAGACACAGAAAAAGATCACCCCAAGATCTTGAATACGAGCTCAAAAAGAAACATTGCATGTAAGGTGTTATGGAAGATAAGTGGGTCTGCAGACAAATATTAACCAAGAATTCCCGGTTACTACATGAATCAACACGCTTAATGACTGGCATATTACTATGTGGTATTTTTGTTAATTATACTATCTAATAAAATTTTATTATAATAACACTTGCCCTGCATTTTGAATTATCTCAGGGGTGCTGGGGAAAAGAGAACTAATTACAGGAAGAAATTCATATTATAAATCAATTGATTTAAAATTACACCTGTCTCTGATGAAAGAACTAGACAATATTTAAATGGAAAGAATGATAGTTTTTTAGGAGTTATATTTGTTCCCCAGGTCATATATATGAAAAACAAAAAATTATTTCTCTTCTTAATTACTCTAACCAGGCCCCAATCCCTCTTGGTTTATAAAGCTACACTGGCCTTTCTATCCCTAGATCTGCTAGGTCCAGGGCCTTCATGTGCATGCCCTCCCCACTTGGCCTGGGATACTTTCTGCATAGCTGCCTCCTCTTTGTCATTCAGATTTCAATTTAATATCACCTCCTTGGAGAGGAATTCCCTCAACCAAACTAAAGCAGCCTTCCCAGTCACTCTACCAGTTCTCCTTATCTTAATTCTCTAGATAGCACAAATCACTATCTCATACGTTTCTTATGTGTCTTTCTTGGATTGTTTATAGTCTTTTTCCTGGCCTAAAAAATATAAGAAGGCACCGTGAAATTACGAAACTTGTCTTACCACTGTATCTCCATTGCCCAGTACTGTGTGACACACAGTAAGCACTCAATAAGTATTAGTTTAATGGATTTGTCAAATTATTATATATAGCAATCTCACTGGAAATTATACTTACTCTAATTTACCGTCTATTCCCCTCCCTTGCTTTATGCTTCTTACTGACACTAACCACCATGTAACATTGTGTTATGTACTAAGTATTTGCTTATCCATTCTCTATATCTTTTGCTAAAATATAAGCTTTTTGTCTACTTGGTAAACCTTATCATCTCTAGTACCTAGAATAGGTACTGTCTCATAGTAGAAGTTCAGTAACTTATTCTTGAGTGAAACCAGTAGTTCTATCATTCTTCTTCCCCTTCTTCTCTAAGCAATGCACAAGCAATTTGCTGCTTTGCTCTTTGCCATCAAATGTCCTCTTCTTGATCATGTTGTTGGCTCTGTGTCTGCCACCTGACATGCCCAGGTGTTCTTAGCTGATTGTAGCAGAGGTGTTTGGTAAGGCTGAAATACTCTTTGTCTGCCCTGTTGTCAGTGGTAATTTGTAGCCTTTGGATGTACTCTGTTCAACTCTTATTTACATTTCACTCTCCAAAGTCACAAACTGGAGACACTCATTAATGCCATGACTATTTTACTATCAATACCACCTTGAGATACCTGAAAGAAAGAGGGAAGAGGTGAGAGGAGAGCTTGGCAATAACCTAGAGTCACTCAATTTCGAAAGTCATAAAGCAGTCAGCACAACATACAACATGCTCTGGGTACCATGAATCAATTCCCATCCCGGCAGAATTCCTGGCCACTTCAGATGAACTTGCCCCTGTGTGTTAACACATCTATTGTAAGCCTGATGCAAGCAGGGTACCATGCTAACCTCTGCGGGATTTGCAAAATTAAATAGCATATAGGTCCTACCTCTAAGAGTTTATCATCTGAAAGGAAGGTGAACATCCACAAACATAACGCTAATAAAATGCTTTTTCACACCTGTCCAGTCTCACTGTACCCCCTCATGCCTGTCATCAGTTCACTTAGCAACTGTCATTCATGAAAACTCTATAAAGTACCCCTTATATGTCACCCACTCTATAGGTTAAACTCTTGCTGCTGGAGATTAAATAGATAGGAAGTCAATACCTTGCAATTAAGTTAGGCTGCACCTACAACGGTGTATATCAAAGTGTGGTCCCAGATCACTTACATCAAAACCACCTGGGGTACCCTAGACCCACTGCATCAGAATCCCGGAGGCCAGCCTAAAGATCTGTACCTTTAAACACTCTCCAGGTGATTCTTCTGGATACTAATATTTGAGAATCACTGGACTAAATTGTATGCAGGATGCAAAAGTACTTCGGCACTTGGTCATTAGACCAGTTCCTTGCATATAGTGATTCTGTATAATGATAATCTTCCAAACTGTTGCTATTGGTCAGCAACCCTATCCCCTCTCTGCCTTTCTAGTAGCCCTTATGACAGGGAACTTTCTACCCTCTGCACTTTCTTGAACTAATATGGCATGCAAACAACATTGGCAACTATCAATTCCAGGCCTTAGCATTCAGGAACCTATTTTTAGTTGGTGTTCTGAGACCAAGAAAAATATCATGGAGAGATGCTAAGCAAATGAATATAACTGCCGTAAGTCATAATTCTCACCCCTCATAACTTGAAGCTACCACTGCATGATAAGGTGAGCCAGCACAGTGGGTTCCAAATGCACTGACTTAGAATCCCTAGGAGTAGAAAGCTGGTATCTGCATTTTTAATAAATGCCTCAGGGATGCCTTTTAGCAGTTAATATAACATTGGTCCATGGACCAACAATGGGGAGCCAGTGATCCGGCATAAGGTCTGGGACAGCTATCCAGCTCCTAAAAATGGGAGCATCACCCCTTGTTACCTACACTTCAATATAGGCTTAATCACTTAACCATGAAGAATGGTGGCTATTTTTTCTAAAATTACAAACAACTAGAAAGTTAATTGCACCATTCCCTATCTCTTACTCTCTCTTCTTATCAGATGAATGATATTTAGTCCTCTAAGCTGGCTTTTCAGAGGATGCACCAGTAATATTACAGATGGACATATGTTTAATATGTCTTCATACAGTAGCCAGGCTCCAAGCAGGCCTCCGGTGACTCTTCTTCCTGATATTCATGCCCTTGTTGTAGGCCCCTCCCATAATGTTGAGAGCTAACCTGTGTAGTCAACAGGACATTGAGGAAATGACAGAGTATGACATCCCAGGGTAGGTAACAAAAGACACTGCCACTTACACTTTTGCTCTTTTGGGTCCCTTGCAATAGGGAAGCATCTGCCTCATCATTAGGACATTCAAGCAGCTCTCTGCAGAAGTCCATGTGCAGAAGAAATCTTCTGCCAACAGCCAGCACCAACTCACCATCCATCTGAGTGAGCCATCTTAGAAGTGGATCCTCCAGCCCCAGTCAAGCCTTCAGATGACTGCAGCCCTTGCTATCATCTTTACAGCGATCTCAAGGCAGAACCACCCAGAGAAGCTACTCCTGAATTCCTGATTCACAGTAACTGTATCAACAATAAATGTTTATTATTGTCTAAAGCCACTAAGTTTCATGGTGATTTGCCACAACGCAGTAGCTTATACACCTAGTTTAATCCAAGAATGACATCATAGCTCCAAACTTAGGACTCTGTCTGTGGCCATAACTGAGCAGACATCCCAGATAAAATTACTTCTTCCCTTTCTCTTTTAATTTAGTCCATTAAAAGAAGTTTCACAATAGAAAGGTTTTCTTTTAAAGAGCCTTACTAACAGTCCTACTGTATCAAATAGGATTGTTTTAAATGAACATCCTTGTACCTCTCTCTACTTGCCAGGGGAGTTGTGAGGCTTAATTAATTACAGATCTTTGGATGAAAGGAGCACGGAGCACTGAGAATTATCATCAAACAGGAACAGGGAAAAATGAAAAAAAAAGAAGACATTTTCTCTTTGCTGGCTAAATCCATTTCACCTGAGACTTTGCAAAGGCTGAGTCACCTACTGTTTAGAGAATATTCAGTTTTTGCTGAGTGTGGAGTGGAGAAAAGCCAGCACAGTGGCAGAACAGGGAGCCCCTGTCCTTTATCTTAAAATAGGCCCCTTTCCCAAAATAAACTCCAATGCTTCTTTTAGAGGACAGTGTGGCCATTTGGATCATCTGAACTTTTAAGGAGGAATGGTGAGATGAAATATATTATGATCTAAGCCCCAGCTAGCAGACTATCTCCATGTGCAAGACACTTCCTAAACTGTGAGTCAGACAACTCCCATGGACATGGATGTCTTCCCTGAGCAAGCATTAAGTGGAGAAAAATACATTCTTTGGGTTCTTTTCAATGTTTTAATGACACTGCTCCTGCCAGAGGAAGCCCAGGAGGGTAGAATCCATTTTCCACATAAGAACAAAATGGTGTTTGGTAGAGAGGATAGGTAGCAAAATGGGAAAATCACTAAATTTTGTTGCCAAGATTCAAGAGTTCAAATCTGAGCTTCCCCACACACTAAACAAATGACTTTGGTTGAGTAAGCGACTTAACTTCCCCAATCCTTAAGTTCCTCACAGTAAAACGTAACCCCAGGGTATCACGTCTTCTCTCCAGCCCCTACACCACATCCATATCCCAAAGACAGTGACCAAGGAAGAGGCAAAACTACTTCATCGGGCCATAATGGTGGGAGTTTCCATCACTGAGAGGAACTCAGGTCTCAGAAAGTAAGGTGTGGCCTAGATCTTGCTATCTTGCTCTTCAAAGTTCTTTGAGGCTTTCTCTTCTGATGCCTGTCTTTTCCTACAAAGCACAGAATTCTGGCTTGGAAAGGCTTAGGTTCCATCTCTTATAGCCACTCTCTTTTTTTCTGGGGATTCTCAGCAGGGATGCAGAGTTTGGTTTCCCTGACCAACCAAAATCAGAAAGGTAGGTTTGACTTTTCTCTTAGGTTGGTTAAGTCCACCCAGCTTCTCTCTGTGGTGCAGCCCAGTTCACCAGAATTCTGCTCAGTATTTGAGGGGCCTAAGCCCCAACTAGCAATAGAGTGTCCCTTTGCATTGTTTCACCCTCTTTGTGCATAAATTTACCTTAGTACTTTCTAGGGGAGGTAGCTGATCCAGAGAATTATACAAGTATGACTAGACCAATGGTATTGTAATTATGCCTAGATATTATCATTAGCTATATAATCAGGCTGTTTAATGATCAAGAGAAATAATGAGGGTAAAAAAGCTCGTCAGCATTCAACCCTGGTACCCAGGTTAGTTTTTATTATAGCCCCAGGAGGGTCAGTACCAACCATGCCCTAAAGCAAAAAAGCCTGCTCAGTAAGTAAATGAAGGAGGGGGAGCAGACCTGAATGAGACTTCCCTTCCTTTGGCCACAATAGGTTAGACCAAGAAAATGTCTGATAGTGATCAGTCCCCGAATTTATCCTGTTGATTCCATTAGGCCTAATCATGCTGATGGTCATTGCTGCATGACTTTGAAATTGCTCCAGATCCCAGGGCCAGAGGTAAATTTCTTGGGGGAGGAGGGTGTGTGTGTGTGTGTGTGTGCGTGTGTTGAGTGTGTCGAAGAGAAGAAAGGGAACAAAGAGAAGAATGAAGACACTCATGAATCATGTACCAGTTTTATTTTGTTTATAAGATGTGACATGAGCTCTTTCAATAAGCTTGTTGATTTTTATGTGAGTTTCCAAGGACCTCAGGATACCCAACTCCACTCTGTTCACTGTGCCAATGCCATGTCCCTCCCCAAAGAACCACTGTACATCAAATCACATCAAAGCACTCATTCAGAATGAAGGCCTTGTCATTACACAAGCAAGAACAAGTCTAGGTTACCCGGGCTGAGTATAGATTAGGATTGGCAGAAAATTCCTGCTTTAGAACTAAGTCCTGAGTTCCAGTGTTGGTTTTGACACTAGATATCTGACCTTCAGAAGGTTGCTCTCAGAAGTCTCAATTTTTCCTTCTGTGAAATGGATATGTTAACACTTACTTGCTCCAATACCCCAGGACAGTTGTGAGGATTGCATATAAAAGGATTTTTTATACTGTAAAGTGATTCAAAATGCAAAAAAGTATGATCCTAAACACTGTCATAGATGAAACCATATTTACACAAATATCTCTTCTTTATTTCCTCCCCATCTCTGTTTCTCTTCTCTTTACTATCTTACTATTTATCTACTGTTTTCACTCTTCCTCCTCTCTTGTTTTGACTCTGCTCATATCTTAATGTCAGATGAACACAGTATAATCCATATGTATTAACCAACCAGCCCCAATGACATTCAACACTGACATGAAATGGTGATTCCTTGTGTAGAACATTTTTGGGAACTCTTTAAGGAAAGGTGTATGTCTTGATTATAGATGAAGATTATGGAGCAAAGCCTCTCCCACCAAGAAAAACATTGCCCCAACTTCTCCTCTAAGTGTAATATTTGAAGTAATAACTTTGGCAATTGTTCTAAAACTGTTTATATAAGAATCACCTACTCTTTATTTTGTTTTTTTTTTTTTTTTTTTTTTTTTTTTTTT
>NW_016807225.1:5004707-5039164 GCF_001698545.2 Rhinopithecus bieti | reverse complement strand
TTTTTTTTTTTTTTTTTGAGGCGGAGTCTCGCTCTGTCACCCGGTCTGGAGTGCAGGGGCCAGATCTCAGCTCACTGCAAGCTCCGCCTCCCGGGTTCCCGCCATTTTCCTGCCTCAGCCTCCCGGGTAGCTGGGACTACAGGCGCCCGCCACCTCGCCCGGCTAGTTTTTGTATTTTTAGTAGAGACGGGGTTTCACCGTGTTAGCCAGGATGGTCTCGATCTCCTGACCTCGTGATCCGCCCGTCTCGGCCTCCCAAAGTGCTGGGATTACAGGCTTGAGCCACCACGCCCGGCCCCTACTCTTTAAAAAAGTGAAAATACCAGATGCCTGAGTCCCATTCTCAGAGATCTGGGGTGGGACTCACAAATACATCCTTTTCACAAGCCTCCTCCCACCCCCAAAGGGATTCTTATGCCACTTCGAAGAAACCCTGAACCCAGGGAAGATTGTCAGTGTCATACCTAACAGGAGTCAACTTCTCTCTTATGCAATTAAATATTTCTCCAAAATAGATGAGGCTTATGGAGGATAAAAATAAACCAGAGGAAAGTCAGAGAGGCCAGCCAAAAACCCAAATGATTAAGGGCTGCCAAGAATGATTTATGAACACAGAAGAAAAAAAAACCCAGATATTCTGTTGTTGACTCAGTGGCTGCCTATAGACAGATAATTGGTCTGCAAATATTTATAAGGCATTAACAATAAGCATATCAAGGAATTATCTAAGATGCAACAAGGTCAAACTCAGACTAATGGGACAAAATCAAGGAAGAGGCAGTTTTAGCTTTCCAATCAAGGAAAACAAATACTGAGATCTCAGACCGAATTTACCTTCTCAAAGGAAATGTTGAAGTTGTATTTTTCAGGTGCTACTGTAGAGAAAGCTCAGTGTGAATGGAACAACACGGGTTTAGATGGCACCATGACATTTAATACTCTATAGACCTTTTCAGGGCGATTTCCCACCATCTCTACTTGATGCAGGATTAGCACTAACAAGCCCTTGCGCTTCAAACACCAGGTGCTGATCCAGGTTGGGTCTTCAAAGTATATAGAATTCATCCTCTGACTGCTCCTGTCCCCATGCCCCGGTTGGCACCCAGCAATTTCATGCTAATTCTGGACCTGCCAAGAGCTTAAAGAGACTTTGTCATAGTGTCCCTTTGCCATGGCTTGCAACCCTGAAAACATTGATTATTCACAGTGAAAATTAACTATCAAGGTCAGTGGTTCTCAACTCTGGCTGCATTACATTACATCACATCACATTTATCCAGACAGAGTTTATTTTGATACAGATGCCCAAGTCCTATCCCAGACTCACCAAATAGACTCTTTGGTAGTGGGGCCCAGGCATCAGTATTTTTCATAAGGCTTCCAGGTGATTCTAATGTATGGGCACAAGGAGAACGCTGATTTAGATAATTATTCCTATTTTGCCATACATTAGATTTCCTGTGACTATTAAAAAAAATACTAGTCCCTGTACCCAGAAATTTAAGCTTAATTGGTCTTGGATGAGACTCAATTATCAATTTTAAAAGCTCTTTAGGTGATTTTAATGTGTAACGAGGTGGAGAGGGTTTCTGCTTGTGGGAAGAGTCCTACCTTGTTAAACTCTAAACTTATTTTCTCCCTCCATCTTTGACCTCTCCTATGCCCCAGGCCCCCTAATATAAACCCTACTTTTCCTGCTGAAGATCTCATCTCAGTAGCTTTACCATCTTCTCAGTCACCCAAGCCCAGGTTCCTCAAAGTCATCTTTGACTTCCCACTCCCTCATCCCCACACCAAAGACTGACAGAGCATCTCACACATTCATTCTTTCCTAAGGCGGGATCCCTCTTACCAAGAAGGTCTGTGTCACTTCCTAATAGATTTCAATGCTCTTATCTGCTCTACTGGACTGATTGCAAAAATGCCTCCAATTCTTCACACATACCTATAACCATATTCTTTGAATTTTGAGTTTGTAGCTTCTCTCATCTAGAAATAGACTATAGAGTCTATGTCTCCAGCTGATGAATCTGGATTGGCCTTGTGAATTGTTTCAATCAATAGAATGCCTCAGAAGTGACAGTCTGCCAGCTCTAACATAAGGCCTAAAGAGACCCTGCTCTTGTCCATTTCTTTCCCTATTTCTCTATGATCAGCAAAAGAATGTGTCCAGAATACCCTAAAAACAAGCCTCTGCTAACTTGCTGGAGGTGAAGAAAACATATGGAGCAAAGCCAAGCCATCTCAGATAAGGCTTCGAAGATGCGAGGAAGCTCAGCCATATCAGCAAAGCCAACAAGCCCACTTGCAACTGACCAAAGATGACAGACAGCCCCATTATGCCCGCAAACCGTATCAGCAGATCTGTACAGCCAACCTAATACTCATGAGAAATAATAAATGGCTGGTTGATTTAAACTACTGAATTTTGGGGTGCTTTATTACACAGTAATGGCCAACTGACACATCTACCTAACCAAGATCACTAACAATAATAAAGCTGCCATTAACAATAATAGTAAGACCCAACTTGGTGAAACCCCATCTCTACTAAAAATACAAAAATTAGCCAGGTGTGGTGGCGGGCACCTGTAATCCCAGCTACTCAGGAGGCTGAGGCAGGAAAATCGCTTGAACCTGGGAGGCAGAAGTTGCAGTGAGCCGAGATTGTGCCACTGCACTCCAGCCTGTGCGAGAGAATGAGGATCCATTCCAAAAAACAACAACAACAGCAACAATAAAACAATAATAATAAGACTTCTACGATATATGTATTTACATATAGGAGGTGTAGAACCATAAGAGGGCTGAGAACAGCGTGTGTGTGTGTGTGTGTGCGTGTGTGTCTGTGTGGGTGTGTCTGTGTGATCTAAATTTTCATACTGATAACATTTTTTTAAATCATCTAGATAACAAATGCATAATTGAATCCTGCCACGCAGTTTCAATGCTTGCACCTGTATACATGTCTACTGTGGTGAGATGTTAATAGTGATGGGCCAGTGAGGAACAGAGATGGACCTGATACATAGAAGATGTGTTCATGCTAAGCAAAGGTTAAATAATACCACTGTTCACTGCATAAAAATAAGTTGGAGTAGAGAAAAGTGGGGAAAGACTGAGTCAACATACTACACAGAGTAGGGGAAAGGCCAAACTTTAATAACCTGGGCTGTAGCAGTTAGTATTGTATTCACATCATTCACAAACATTTATTTTCATATTGATCACAAATGGGTCATTAAATAAATATTGCTTCATTTAATTTTATTGTACTTGTGTTATTTGTAATGTCCAAACTCGTTTTGGTTTTATACCTGTAGCAGAGCATGAAACTTGAGAAATTTATAACAAATTTTATTGTTGTAAATATTTAACATTATAATAGAAATAATTTAACATAGATTAGGGGGTGAGATTCTGCAAATATTTCTTTTTTAATTAAAGATATTTATTCTGAGCCAAATATGAGTGACCAAGGCTTGAGGCACAGTCGTGAGAGGTCCTGAGAACATGTGACCTGGGTGGTTGGGTTACAGCATGGTTTTATACATTTTAGAGAGACAGAAGACATCAATCAATACATGTGAGACATACATTCCTTCAGTCTAGAAAGGCAGAACAACTGAAAGAGAGGGCTTATAGGTCATAGGTGGATCCAAAGATTTTCTGTTTTTTAGGTTTTAAGTTCAGAGGTACATGTGCGGGTTTGTTGTCGTGGGGGTTTTTTGTACAGATTATTTCATCAGCCAGGTATTATTTCTTACCTTTAAAAAAGATCTATTCATCATTCATGATATAGAAACTCTGTATTAAGTTGTTCTATCCTCATGTTCACACCATAAAGTTGAAATCACTGCCCCCAATTAATGGATAAGGAAATAGAGAAGAGTTAACTGACTTGCCTAAGAATCTATCCCAAGGAACTGGCAGAGCTGGGATTTTGACTCCTGATTTGTCTGGTGCCAAAGGTTGCTCTCTTTACTTTGCATCTTAAAATACAGTCCACCCCTCTCTTTGAAAATTCCTCCGTAGCTCCCTATTGCCTTTCTTTTTTTTTTTTTTTTTTTTTTTTTTTTTTTTTTTTTTTTTTTTTTTTTTTTTTGAGACGGAGTCTCGCTCTGTTGCCCAGGCTGGAGGCAGTGGCGCAATCGCCACTCACTGCAAGCTCTGCCTCCCAGGTTCACACCATTCTCCTGCTTCAGCCTCCCATGTAGTTGGGACTACAGGCGCCCACCACCCCGCCCGGCTAATTTTGTATTTTAGTAGAGACGGGGTTTCACCGTGTTAGCCAGGATGGTCTCGATCTCCTGACCTCGTGATCTGCCTGTCTCGGCTTCCCAAAGTGCTGGGACTACAGGCGTGAGCCACTGCGCCTGGCCCCTGTTGCTTTTCAATTAAATTCTAATTCTTCAGCAAAGCATCCAAGGTTCTCCACAAGTCATTAAACCACTTTCTTTTCTACATCTTTTAGCCCACACTC
This sequence comes from Rhinopithecus bieti, assembly GCF_001698545.2. Taxonomy (NCBI): domain Eukaryota; kingdom Metazoa; phylum Chordata; class Mammalia; order Primates; family Cercopithecidae; genus Rhinopithecus; species Rhinopithecus bieti. Next base: position 5,034,681 of record NW_016807225.1, on the reverse strand, counting down.
TATTCCAGCAATTTCAGACAGCTCACTTCTCATAATTCATTTCCATCCCTTCACACCTAGGAACGCTCTCCTCTGTCCATAATCCTACTCGGTCTTCATGACACAACTCAAATGTTACTTATGAAGTGTTTTCTGATGCCCAGACTCCATCAAAACTCCATCCTTATCCCTTTGTACAGACTCTCAGACACTGATTTGATTCCATTTTACATTATGACAACTTCTTAAAATGTCTCTTTCACCAGATGGAAAATCTCGTCCTTGAAGGCAATGATTCTATGGTTACTTTTAATTTTTTTGAAGATAATAGGTTTTTGTTTGTTTGTTTGTTTGTTTGTTTTGTAGTTAGGATAATACCTCCTCATTGAAAGTGAGTATAAAGAAAGAAACCTTCCCAGGGTTTTGGGAGGCCGAGGCAGGCAGATCACGAGGTCAGGAGATCGAGACTATCCTGGCTAACATGGTGAAACCCTGTCTCTACTAAAATACAAAAAAATTAGCTGGGCATGGTGGCGGGCGCCTGTAGTCCCAGCTACTTAGCAGGGTGAGGCAGGAGAATGGCATGAACCCGGGAGGCAGACCTTGCAGTGAGCTGAGATCGTGCCACTGCACTCCAGTCTGGGCGACAGAGTGAGACTGTCTCAAAACATAAAAAAAAAAAAAAAATACCTTAGGCCGGGCATGGCGGCTCACACCTGTAATCCCGGCACTTTGGGAGGCCGAGGCAGGCGGATCACAAGGTCAAGAGATTGAGACCATCTTGGCCAACATGATGAAACCCCATCTCTACTAAAACTACAAAAATTAGCGGGCATGGTGGTGCATGCCTGTAGTTCCAGCTACTCAGGAGACTGAGGCAGGAGAATTGTTTGAACCTGGGAGGTGGAGGTTGCCATGAGCCAAGATCACACCACTGCACTCCAGCCTGGCCACAGAGCAAGATTCCATCTCAAAACAAAAACAAAAGCAAAAAACAAACAAGCAAAAAATTTTAAATCACTGTCATCACTTGTGATANTTTGGGAGGCCGAGGCAGGCAGATCACGAGGTCAGGAGATCGAGACCATCCTGGCTAACATGGTGAAACCCTGTCTCTACTAAAAATACAAAAAAATTAGCTGGGCATGGTGGCGGGCGCCTGTAGTCCCAGCTACTTAGCAGGGTGAGGCAGGAGAATGGCATGAACCCGGGAGGCAGACCTTGCAGTGAGCTGAGATCGTGCCACTGCACTCCAGTCTGGGCGACAGAGTGAGACTGTCTCAAAAACATAAATAAAAAAAAAAAAAATACCTTAGGCCGGGCATGGCGGCTCACACCTGTAATCCCGGCACTTTGGGAGGCCGAGGCAGGCGGATCACAAGGTCAAGAGATTGAGACCATCTTGGCCAACATGATGAAACCCCATCTCTACTAAAACTACAAAATTAGCGGGCATGGTGGTGCATGCCTGTAGTTCCAGCTACTCAGGAGACTGAGGCAGGAGAATTGTTTGAACCTGGGAGGTGGAGGTTGCCATGAGCCAAGATCACACCACTGCACTCCAGCCTGGCCACAGAGCAAGATTCCATCTCAAAACAAAAACAAAAGCAAAAAACAAACAAGCAAAAAATTTTAAATCACTGTCATCACTTGTGATATTTCTTTCCCTTATCATCTTTTTAAAATTTAACAGAACAGGGATAATGTTATAGATCTAGTTTTATACCCAGTTTCTTATTTTATTAAATTGCTAGATCATGACATTTTATCACATCATTTAATAGTTCTCAAAATTTTAATTTTTAATGACTCTGATTCCAACACATCTGGTTTCCATAATTTATTTAATACTTGACAATCTTTAATGACTCTGATTCCAACACACCTGGTTTCCATAATTTATTTAATACTTGACAATCTTTAGGTATCTAAACAATTTCCAGGGTGCTTTTTCTCTAAATAAAAGTATGATAGTGTCCTTATATGTAAGTCTTTTCATCTAAATTTTCTTTTAATACATCCTCAGAAACAGAATTGAAATATGCATCTTGTATCTTCTCCTGCACAAAACTCATTCAATTGTCTTATACACAATTCTGTGAACACTTGCACATACTTTGCGCATAGGCTTACACCTGGCACAAAATAGTCTCTCAATGTGTGTTGAATGAAATAAACAAATGAATGACAAAATGAATAGTGGGCATTCTATCCAAACAAACTCTTTAGAATCAATTATAAGGCATATGAAAATCTAATTACTTTTAGGGAACAAAATGTGAATGTTATTTTACCTTGATAATGGATAAATAAGAGTATGACTGAGAATTCTGGAGGAAGAATGATGAGTGGATGATAGCATTTACGTATATGGCCCTAATCTGTCATAGCAAAAAGTCAGAAGCTACTGTCTAAATTTTATAAAAAGTGTGTAGGAATCCTACTAGTAAAGAGAAGAGCCAAGAACAGAATCTTTTTACAGTTTTATCCTTAGCAAATGGAACTCAGAGGAGATAATTTTACTCTTCATGCTGTTGTGTAAATATTTGAATATTTTACAATGTATACAAATTGCTTTTATAAATTTTGCTTTTATTTTTTCTTGTATAATTTTTAAAGCATGAAGAACAAAAACATAACCCTTTTCCTTTAAGAGGGAGATTAAGTCAGACTGTCTAGTTTAAGCCTTCAGAGAATCTAATCCCTTCAATGGGTATACATCAATGACTTCTGAATTCTCTCACCTATATGATTCTAAGACACTCTTTATTTCTTTCCTCAGTCATCCCATCAGCCTCCTCCCTTACTCCCTAGACACAATTGTGCTTCATCAAAAATTCTCCTTTTCAGCCAGGCACAGTGGCTCACACCAGTAATCCCAGAACTTTGGGAGGCCGAGGCGGGCAGATCACCTGAGGTCGGGAGTTTGAGACCACCCTGGCCAACATGGTGAAACACAGTCTCTACTAAAAATACAAAAATATTAGCCAGGCATGGTGGCGGATGCCTGTAGTCCCAGCTACTTGGGAGGCTGAGATGGGAGAATTGCTTGAACCCAGGAGGCAGAGGCTGCAGCGAGCTGAGATCATACCATTGCACTCCAGCCTGGGGAACAGAGCCAGACTCTGCCTCAAAAAAATAAAAATAAAAATAAATAAATAAATAAATATTCTCCTTTTCAAGTTTAAAAAATATATAAATAAGCAGCATAAAGAAGAATGAATAATAATAATAACAGTTACTTCCCATAGATAAAAGTCAAGGAGCATCTTGTAAAGGGGCAATACTGAACAACTGTGTTTGCATAATGATTTATATAAAATAATGTGTGGCTGGCTGGAGGAGGCCAGTGTCCTTTGGTTCTAAGTAAATGTATTCAGCAAAAATTTACTGAGTACTTGCTATATCTAAAAAAGAATCCCAGCAACAACCACAATAATAATCAGGAAGAGAATTCTGTGGCCTCCATTGATCTATCTCTCAAATCTATGGCCAGAAACAAGGCATCTTTCTTCTGTGTTGCACCTAGTGTGCATCTGTATCTTTAATATAACTAATATGTAAGAGTAAATTGATAATCTATTATGTATGCACCATCATGGAAGAAAGAAAGAAAAAAATAGTTTATTATTAAAAAGTCAAAAAAAAACAAGGTATGGAGGAAAGGGAATGCTTATACACTGTGGGAATGTAAATTAATGCAACCTCTATGGAAAATAGTGTGGAGATTTCTCAAAGAACTAAAAATAGAATTACCATTTGATTCAAAGATACTCCTTTGGGTATCTACCCAAAGGAGAAGAAACCATTATATTAAAAAGACACCGGCACTCATATGTTTATTGCAGCACTATTCACAATGGCAAAGTTAAAGTCATGGAATCAACCTAAGTGTCCATCAACTAATGACTGGATAAGGAAAATTTGAGATATACATACATATATATACACACACAGACCATGTATACATATATATATACACACACCATGAAATATTACTCAGACATAAAAAAATGAAATCATGTCTTTTACAGCAACATAGATGGAACTGGAGACCATTTATCCAAAGTGAACTAATTCAGAAACAGAAAGTCAAATACAGCATGTCTCACTTACAAGTGGGAGCTTAACAATGAGTACACGTGGGTGTACCAAGTAGAATAAAGACATTAGAAGCTCCAAAATGTGGGAGAATGGGAGGGGGTGAGGGATAAAAATTACCTACTGGGCACAGTGTACACTGTTCAGGTGATGGATACACTAAAAGCCCAGACCTCACTGCTATGCAATATACACATGTAACAAAACTGCACTTGTGCCCATTTCCTGCCATTGTTATTGTCAGTCCTCAACCAGTGTGTCATAGTAGTCCAGAATAAAAACAGATGTCCCTAGGATATGTTTTAAATTACAAGGTCATTGTCATTAGAAGAACTGCCAATGGTTGAAAGGGAAACACCAAATAGAATTATATTTAATTATAGCCATTTTATTTATTCATTTTGCCAAGAGATAACTTAATATATAACAATGAAGGTAAAATAAAGAGGAAAACCTGGCACAAAATAGTCTCTCAATGTGTGTTGAGATTCTCCTCTTAGTTTTTAACAAGTAAATAAATTAAGATGTCTGATAAGGGGAGCTAGAGAGAGACAAATGCTTTAATTAGCACATCCTGGCATGCAATCTAAGACAGGGGAAGAGAGAAGGTCTTTCCTCGTCGCAGTTTGTGTCAGTTCATAGTACAATTACTCCTGGTGTCTCATACATTGAACTCGAATGTCTTGAATTTAAAAAATGGATGAGTCCCCCCGCCCATCTGCTTATCAGAGCAAACCCATAAACACAGAATGATGTGGCACCTGCTGACAGCCACCCTAGGAGACAAAGCCACCCTTCTGCCTCTGTATGTGCCTGGTCTCTGCAATACAGAGGAGGGATAGCAGCTACTTTGAAGACTGACATTATCATGACCATCTTAGAAGATATCCATGGATCAAGGCATCCAAAGGAGCCTCTGGGAACCCAGGGTAAGCTCAGCAGAAGACCAGGAAGCTGGGTCTCCTTCCTAGAAAAGGAAAGCAAATGACCATGTGCTGAACACACTGCAACAGGCATTGTGCTTGGGGCTTTATCTCATTTACCTCTCATGCAAGCCCATGGGGAAAGTATTACTGTCCTCATTTTGTTAGGAGGAAATTTAAAGATCACACAGCAGTTAAATGCAAAGCTGGAGTTGGGAACCAGTTCCCTTTATCCCCAAAGCACTGCCTGCCCAGTGGAAGAAAGATTAATCTTAGATCAGGTCTGACTTCACCTATACATACATTTTATTTAGGAAATCGTGTCTAGAAAGATACACTTCAATTATTCTGATTGCTAATCAAATTTTCTGAGATGAAAGTAATTTTTAGGATTTGGGCCTCACCAGTTCTCAAAGCTTATAGTGACCCCAACATCTTGGGAAACCAAATTTAAAAAGCCTTGAACCCACCCTGCACTCTTAAAATAGGTCAGTGTGTTATATTTTCTTTTCCCACAGTTCTACAAATACCTCTTCCCCTACTTACATCAGGGCTCTGTTCTCTGACTAACTAGCTGGATGGATAGATACTAAAAATGGTCCCCTAGGGAAGAAGCAAATGTCCCATTACCAGAATTACCTGAACACAAACGAGGTTAGAACCTGAGAAAACATCCATGCAAAATGAATTGCATACCAGCCATGGCAGTGGAATTTTTCACCCAAGCAATCTTTGTCTTTATTCTACTCGGTACACCCACGTGTACTCATTGTTAAACTCCCACTTGTAAGTGAGACATGCTGTATTTGACTTTCTGTTTCTGAATTAGTTCACTTAGGATAAATGGTCTCCAGTTCCATCTATGTTGCTGTAAAAGACATGATTTCATTTTTTTATGTCTGAGTAATATTTCATGGTGTGTGTATACATATACGTATACATGGTATGTGTGTGTGCGTAGATATACGTATAAGCAGAGTAAAGGAACCTCCACGTGGCCACCAAGACACTCAGAGCAAAACCCCTAGACTTGAGATTAATAACATGGCTCTGGACAAGATCTACCTCTTTCAATACAGCTTTTACTTGATTGTGTTTACAAACAATTCTCTAACGACAATAAGCAATTCTCTAATACATTTTTCACTGAGCACTTAGCTTCACAATGTTAATTAACAAAGCATCTCACACAGTTGCACGCACACACATGCATACACATGAGACTCACAGGAGTACTAGGAAAAACGGTGGCCTGCATTAGAACATTCAAAAACATTAGTGTCAGGATTCCAATTTGAACCTTGTTATTAGGGATTCGACCATCTATATGTTAGTTTATGGACATTTAAAAATGTTTCTGTGAATATATGTCTCTCAGTTAAAGAGTGTTTGGACATATGCCAACAGGCCTGACCTCAGAGGTGCTTATCTTCAGTTACAAACAAGGTACAAATAAATATTTGTGGAGGGAAGGAGAAAGGAAGTTAGAAAGGGAAGGAGCAGGCAAAACGGGTGCTCCTCTGGTAAATTCCTGAATTATCTTCAGCGGCCCAAAGAAGCAAAAAGAAAAAAAAAAATCCCAATATCATAAACCACCGGGCATCTTCCCTATACATTAGCCACATACCAACTAATTATTGACCCAAGAGGGATAGAATCTCAGACCTAATCCATGAACCTTTTCCATTATACTTCATCTGTGTGTGAAGCCAGCCTTATTTTATTTTTATCTGTTCTGTACCTCTTAGTGCCACCTGCTCCTGACAAGAAAGCAGCTCCCTGTGACAGTGTGAAAAATGTATTTGGTCTTTGTTGGTCTTTGCCAACTCCTCACTCTCCACCCCAACATTTTCCTATACCCTTCCCAAGCTGCCATTTCTGGTATACAGCTCCTAAAATCCTTGGAATCTCCACAGTGTCTTTTATATGCCAATGAGATGACTAGTGGCTGGGGACTCCACCATAGCTCCTGGATGGGGGCCGGAAAAACCAAGGCATGATTAGAGGTTTGGAACTTTCATCCCCAACCTGCAGGAAACGGAGAGGGGCTAAAGATTGAGCTGATCCCCGACGGCAAAGATGTAATCAATTATGCCTATGGAATAAAGCCTCCAGAAAAATCCCAAAAGACAGGGTTTAGAGATTTTACAGACAACTGGACGTGTTGAAGTTCCTGGAGAATGGTGTGCTGGAGAGGGCATGGAAGCGCCAAACCCCTCCCCACCTACCTCCCACTCTGCAACTCTTTCATCTGGCTGTTGATATGTATTCTTTGTAACATCCTTTATAATAAATCGGTAGATGTAAATAAAGTGTTCCCCTAAGTTCTGTGAGTTGCTCTAGAAAATTAATCAAACCTGGGGAGGGGATTGTGGGAATCCCCGATTTATAGCCAGTTGGTCAGAAGCAGTTGGCAACCTACTACTTGTAACTGGCATCTGAAGTGGAGGATAGTCTTGTGGGACTGAGCCCTTAACCTGTAGGACTGGACACTGTCTCCAAGTAGACAGTGTCAGAATTGAATTTAATTAGAGGCCATCCAGCTGGTGTCTATTGGAGAATTGCTTGGTGGGGAGAAATCCTCACACATTTTGATGGCCAGGCATCACAGAAGTACTGTGTTGTGAATATATAGCATGAGAAAGTGAGTTTGTTTTTTAAATAGGCTTATACTTCCTGAGTCAAAAAACCAGGATCTTCTCAGCTATTTACTACCTCACCATCACCCCACTCCATCACCCAATAAAAAAGTGAGGGGACACTGGGTTTTTCCACCATCACTTTGTATGTCCCACACTGCACCACAAGTCCCCCGTCAGTCCCTTACAAGACATAGCCCTACAGGGGCTGGGGAGAAAAGGCAGAAACAGCAGAGGGAAGACTTTCCATGGGTTGGAGCGGGACTAGAAGCTGATGAGATTCAGGGCAGCAAAGGCCAACTTTGTATTCAACCAGCATCTCTTTTCTGAGCACCTCATACACTGAACATGAACTCATTTGCTCTGCCAATATCTCCATGAGATAGCCAGGCAGGCCTTATATTCTTCATTTTCAAGACAGGTACTGGTACCTGAGGCACGAAGAGGTTAGGTAATGTATCCAAGGTCACATAGCTAATCAGCATCCTCTATCTTTTGATGCCCTACTCACAGTTCATACACTTTTCTCATTATTCTCTTGATTCCTTTCATTTCAGTGGCGATAAAAAAATATAACCAGGTCTTCAGTAGAAACCCCAGTATGTTAGCCATGTAAGTCCACATCTACCCACTGAATAAACGCAGAATTTGAAGTATAGGGCACAGGAAGGAAAAGGTCACCTGTGCTGGGAGTAGAGTCCAAATTGACTCAAAGGGTAAAGGGACATCTTCCAAGTGCCCAGGGGACCTCATTGGTCCAATCTCAGAGTTGGAAGGAGTCTCAGACCGTAACTATTCTGATGTAGGATTCCCTTCTCCAAGCAAATGTTCACCTGCACCATATTTCTTTTAGAATCTTCTCCTTAGTTAGATTGTTCCAATACATCAATCTAGAGGAATTTGGAGAATATTATCATAGCCAATGGTAAGGAGGAGATATAACAACAGGAACCTATTCTTCTATTAATCCCTGTTTGCAAGGGAAGCATCTCTAAGTTAATAGCTACAGTTCTCTTGGATTAAAGATTAAATTGAGAATGTTGTTTGGTAGGATTAAGAACTTGCTTTGTACAAAAATCTTAAACCACAAAATTGCCTCAGAAGAGATGCTCTCCTTTTCTCCAACTCAGAGAGAGATAAAGATATAAATAGATATACAGATTCACAAAAGTAGAAAAGATGGAACACAGGAGGAAACGTGAAGAATATGATTTTACACAGCTAGAGGGGACTCAAGTAATAATCAGTGTAGTACAGACTGCCTAGGGTTTTGCACCAAAAAACCCCAATTAATTAGCAATGGCTGCCTTGGGCATAGATTTGGAGAGCAGTGGTACATACATTCCACATTTTCCAAGTCTCTAATGTTGTCTAAGCCCCTCATTTTACACCTGAGGGTCCTTGTTGGAAGACAATTCTCTGTGAATATCTCACATTTCTGTATGGTCTGAGTCCTCTGAACAAAGGGCTCTACTGACAGTTTTTTCTAGTTTGGTTGGATTGTAAAAATTCTTGGAAATGAAATAGAGTGTCTCTCTCCAGGTCAGAAGGCAGATTTGTTTCCTGACCAGTATAACAAAGATAGAGACTGCCTCCTTCCCCAGAGACATTCCAGGATAGTTAGGTCCCCCTCCTTTCTCTGAGATTTGCTCACATTCTAGAGTAAAGATAAGGTCTTCTCTCTCTGCAGGGCAGAGTACAAGTGGACCACCAGAGGCCCTAGATAAGGTCACAGCATTTTCTGAACTGGAGAAAGGGGTGTCTCCTGCTCAATAGGCTCCACTATATGTGCAGTTACCATCTGGCCCTTACCACATCATCCATGGGCATCAGGATTCAGAGAACTAATGCAAGAGATCACCTTGATTGCTATATTTGCCATAAGTAATCAATGATCTTTGTGTTTTATCTAGAGTTTATATCTTCTCTCATTATGTAACCTGACAGCAGTGTGGGTATGTATGTATGCACATATACAGATATATCTACACACACATATATATCTGTATACACCATATACATATATATAATATCTACCTGTGGCAGATTAACTTGTTAGCTTGCAAGTAGGCTGCGGTCTCAGACCCTTCACAATTTCTGACTTAACAATCCTAATTCTCAGTGCAATGTTCTTTCCATTGAAGAAACTACAATGTGTTGCCAGACCATTTTGACCTGTTTTGTACCCCCTCAGTACCACCTGATCCTGGAACAGAAGGTAGCTCCCTAAGTCAAAGAACTCAGAATCCCCTTAGCTATTTACTACCTCACTGTCACCTTCTCCTCTATCACCTAATAAAGAAGTGAGGAGCCTTACATCTTTCTACCATCATCCTCGTTCTGTGTACTCCCACACCACATCACAAATCCTCCATCAAGAAGTAATCCTGGCTGGGTGCAGTGGCTCACACCTGTAATCCCAGCACTTTGGGAGGCCAAGGTGGGCAGATCACCAGGAGTTTGAGACCAGCCTGGCCAACATGGCAAAACCCTGTCTCTACTAAAAACACAAAAATTAGCTGAGTGTGGTGGTGTGTACTTGTAATCCCAGCTACTTGGGAGGCCAATGTGGGAGGATCACTTGAACCTAGGAGGTAGAGGTTGCAGTGAGGTGAGATCGAGCCACTGCACTCCAGCCTGGGCCACAGAGTGAGAGGAGGAGGAGAAGGAAGAGGAGGGGGAGGGGAAGAGGAGGAGGAGGAAGAAGAGGAGGAGGAAGAGGAAGAGGGCAACACGAACAACAGGAAGAAGAAGGAGGAGGAGGAGGGGGAGGGGAGGAGAAGAAGGAGGAGAGGAGGAGGAGGAAGAAGAGGAGAAAGAGGAAGAGAGCAACACAAACAAGAGGAGGAGAAGGAGGAGGAAGAAGAAGAAGGAGAAGGAGGAGGAGGAAAAAAGAAGGGAAGGAGGGAGGGAGGAAGGAAGGAAAGAAGGAGAAAGAAAAGAAAGAAAGAAAAGAAAGAAAGAAGGAAGGAAGGAAAGGAAGGAAGGAAGGAAGGAAGGAAGGAAGGAAGGAAGGAAGGAAGGAAGGAGGGAAGGAAGGGAAGAGAGAGAAAGAAATCCTGCAAAGCCTGTTGGGGGAGGAAAGGCAGAATCCTGTGGGATAAGCCAGTCAGTAACAGTAGAGGACACCCTTCCATGGGCTAGGATAAGGAAGAGAATAAGAGGGTGATGAGATTTAGGGCAGTGGAAGAAGGAATAAATGAATGCAATTACAGAGATGATAAGAAGGGAAGAGAAAGCCAGACGGAGAAAGAAAGAGAAATGGAGTACATGCAAAGAAGACAACATGAAGACAGCATAGTATAGTAGAAAAAGAAAGTCAGTTAGTGATAGGTTTTTAAAAGTGTGAGGTCAAAAATAGTGTTGCAAGAAGTCCCTCCCAAAATGCTTATGTCATTAAAGCAGAAAACCCTTTACATACCCATGTTCCATTAATAGCTTCATTTAACATAGGAGAAAACTAAGGCACAGAGAGCTAAGTAAACCTATTAATATGCCTTATTCAACTGCTCTGACAAGGCTCAGAGAAGCAAACCTGAGCTACTTTTTGTACTTTTCTTTACAAGGTTTATTTCCTCTCTTGGTTCTTTAGAGATGCTGCCACTTGGAGCCTCTGATTTGTGGTTTCCCAAGTAAAAAGGGTTGGGGGGAGTTGACTGTCATATTCAGGAAGACAACAGTACTGTTTGCCCTGCGACTGTTTACAGAAGACAGATCATGCCAGACACAAACACAGCGCCATTGACAGGCTTTGGGAAGAGGCAGGATGGACAAGAGGGGCCCTGCGGAGCGCTGTGTGTTTAGACGGTCAGCAAGACATTTGATGTGTGTCAGGACATTTCACTTGCAAATTCATTCAAATTGACTGAGAGGAGACTAAGGCTTTCCCAAACTGAAAACACAACATTCTAAGAATGAAGAAGAGGAATAATATTTAGAGAGCAAAGTCTGGAATTTGGAGGGAGGAATGTGAGAGGCCCTTGGGCCCTGAGGAGCTACAGCGGCTCAACAAATTGAGTTCTGGGCAAAAGAGGGTGAGTAATGCCCACTGGTGATAGACGGTGGGGTGGTGGCTGGCTACCTGGCTTCCAACAGATCAATGAACTCCCAAGTGCCTGCCTTTCTGCAGAATGGGGCAGCAGTACTAATCGACTTCTTGGGGCTATCACTTGGAAAAGAATAAAAACGTCCTAAAGGCGCTTGGTAAATATGAAGTGCTGTACAAATAGCAATACTAATGTCAAATTTTATTTAACATCTTCATTAAGAACTCAGAGTGGAACAGGCAGGCTGTTAATGAAATCTGCAGAGTTCTAAATCGGGCACGGGTGCCAACAGCACAGCTCAGACAAGCAAACACCCAATGGATATGTGCACAAGACTCTGGGATGGAGAGTTAGGTTCCTCCTGCACAGATCAACCTGCCCTGCCCAGGAGCTCTCCCTAAGGGGACCATTTGGGGAAGATCACACTGAGTCTTACCCTCCTTCTCCATCCTCACCATGTGTGTCCAGGTAAAATTGGACTGAAAGGAATGAGAAGGATGTGTAAAGAGGGATGTGGAAGATCCCCCAGGGTCCACCCAAGATGGGGAAGTGTAGAAAGAAGGCTGGGGAATCTCACTCCCAAGTCCTGGTGATGGCAGGTCCCATGTAGGGGGTGCAATGCAGCTGCGATACTTGATGGTCTCTCCAGAAAGATGGCAATGCTCCTCTCATGAGATGGGCCTACAGGCCTGGGCATCAAAATGCCACAACCCTCCCTGTGCTTTTGTCTTCAAAGAGAAAAAGTGCAAGATTCTACTCTGGACCTGGGTGAGCACCAAGGCCAAGAAAACAAAAATCAGCCTTGAGAGCTCATGGCTATGCCCCTGGGCAACACAAACAAACCTATGGCAGAATCCAAACTCCTCGTGGCTTGCAAGGCTCCCCACGACCCAGCCCTTGCTCAGCTTTCCAGTCTCACCCCTCACCACCCACAGATTTTGCTACAGCTGTGCCAAGTTACAGCCAGCTCCTTGGCTCTATACATATCCTCCTGTTCCCTCTGCCAGACACACTATTCTCTTCCTTCCTGGCCTGGATAAGTCAACTCATCTTTCAGGTCTCAGGTCTCAGCTCTCTAACGACTACCCTGAGCACTCATCTTCTATGCACCATAGCACCTTATGTTTTTCTCATCATAGATCCTGACTCAACAATTATTTATTGACTGTCTATTCTGTGACAGACACTGTAGAGAGGCCACAGCATTAAATGAGACAGACCAAATCCCTACCTCTCAGGAGAGACAGCAGTTCTCAAACCTGGCTACATATTAGAATCACCTGGGAAGCTTTTTAAAAAATACCACTACCATTCCAACTATATTAGTGTGGACTGGGGCCATGATGATGGATATATTTGAAAACTGTGGTTTTCATCAATAAGAGCCTTTTGGGATTTCTTAGGAAGATTCATAAAATACCAAAGCCTTGTTCCCACCACAGGGTACGTAAATCAAAATGCCTGGGCATGGGGCTTGGACATAGGTTATTTTCTTTTAAGTTATCGGAGAATCTAGAGCATGGTGAAGGTTGACAGCTACTGGTCTAGAGGGGAAAACAGACATTAAATACCTATCATACAGCCAGTAATGGCCTGCTTACTTATCTGTAGCCCTGATAGTCTATGAACTCCTTAAAAGCAAAGATCTTATCTAAGATATTGTTCTCAGGATCTGGTATTGTGCCTGGCACACAGTAGGCTCTCATCTAGTATTTACTGAAAGAAGGAAAGGAGAGGACATAAGCTCTTAATTATCTTGGTTCAGTGGTGTATTAGTTTTTAGGGCAGCAAAGTACCACAGAGTGGGTGACACAAACAACAGAAATTCATTGTCTCGCACTTCTGGAGACTAAAAGACTGTGATCAAGTGTTTTCAGAGCTGGTTATTTCCGAGGGCTCTCGGAAGTCTGTTCCACGCCTCTTTTTTAGTTTCTGGTGGTTTGCTGGCAATCTTTGGCTTGTAGATGTATCACTTGGATCTCTGCCTTCATGTTCACATGGCATTCTCCCTGTGGATATGTGTCTGTTTCTGTGTCCAAATGTCCCCCTTGTACAAGGACAGACTCATTGGATTAGGGCCCACCCTAATGACCTCATGTTAACTTGATCATCTGCAAAGGCCCAAATAAGGTCACATTTACAAGTTCTGGGAGTTAGATTTCAACATCTTTTGAGAGGATATAATTCTATCCAAAACAAGTAGGATGCTCTTTCTTATGCTGGAAAAAGGAATGAAGAAAGGACAAACTCTTAATTATCTTGGTTGAGTGGGATGCTCTCTTATGTTGGATCAGAGCTCCCTGTTCTAACTTAATTCCAGTCAGAACTTCTTCCAGCAGCTCTGTGCAGAGCAAAATGGCATAAAGTAGACCTGGGCTTTAGCAAAATGGTGAATCGGCAAATATCGTCCACCTTCTCTCCTCACAAGGCACCCTGCCTTATATTCCAGTTCTTAGTTGGCCGCAAGGTAGCTAGTTGGCAGCTGCATCTGAACAGGGAGGAAGAGAGCTCCATATAAGATGCTACATAATTTTGTTGTTTCTTGGAGATGTTGGAAATTAAATTTCTCTTTAAACACTATCAATGCCCAAAATAATATATCCCTAACAGTGGAAGTGTAGTCATTATGACAAGAGAGGTCAAGAGAAATGGGAGGAGGACAAAGGAGAACTCCCTGGTGAACACCCTCCTCATCTGGCCCACCCTCTCCATCTGAAACACATCAGGCATTATTGGACTTGGTCCATTGAAGGCTTGTTCTGGGTCACTCTAGGAAATAAAACTCTAAAGTGTTTTATACCTTCTAAAGAAAATATAACTTTCACATTCTATCCCAACTCCATCAATGGTTAATTATCATATTTTATGAAGTAGCCACTTTTTTTTCTAATGAAAACTCAAAGCTTGACCTATGCTTATCATACAAGTTGACTCTCATCTTGGGATTGCATCTGGCAGCACCACCTCTCTAGAAGGCCAACTGCAGCCTGGATGTTGGCTCTGATGCCATTGATTAATAAGCCCACTAACTAGTGCTTAAGCTGCAACTGCCAAGCTGGGGTGGGCACACAAATTGGCACCACTTTATGAGGAAACTTCTTTTTACATGCTTTCAGGAACTAGAGTTTAATTAAACAAGCTCTCAACTTTTCAATTGTTCTCATCTAGATTTTCAGCCATTTTGAAATGCTGTTACTTATGACTGACAGCTGTCATGAGAGATGATAATGTGGGAAAAATAAAAGATCCTGCACATATTCCTCATACCAAGTAAAAAGCACTAGGCTGGGAGTCCTAAGGCATGAAATCTTGACCTGGATCTGTCACCATCTGGGTGTCATTGGGAAAATCACTTCCCCTCCTCTCATCCTCAATGTTCTCAGATGTTTAATGGTGATAATAGTAGCCAGATATTCTTCTAAGCACTTCATATACATTGAATCACTTAATGCCCAAAACAACCTTATGAAGTAGTACCATTATATTCCTCCTTTAAATATAAGAAGATCAAGCCACAGAGAATCAGCTTGCCTAAGGGCACACTACTAGTGACTGGTGAGGTGAGATATGAGCCAAATAACCTGCATCTTTGCTCTTGGCCACTATGCTATAATAATAGCATCATAATAACAGTATCACCGGAAGTAGAAAGAATTAACTGAGATTATGCACATAAAAGTTTAGCAAAATATTTCATAAATGCCAGCTATATTTATTATATTACAGAGTAGGAGTCCAAAAAATGTTAGGTAGGTGGGTGGCTAGATGCCTTCTCCAGAACTGTCTGGAAGTCTTCTCCTGAGAATGTAGTCCATATTTGATAAGATTTTATTGTTTTCTAAATTTCATAGGGAAATGTGAAAAGGACAACACTAGGTAAGTTTAGAGAAAAATATCCACTTGAGCTAGCACATAATCCCATTCTAATGCCTGCAAGATAAGGCTGGTCTGAAGAATGGCCCGAGTAAATGTAAGACTTTCTAATCTAAAAATAGCTCCGCCATCTAAATGCCATCCTGCATAAAATGCTGCCATCTTTGGGTTAAACATTGTCCTCTACGTGCCTACGCAGGACTCTTAAAATACAAATGCCCACCAGGAGCAGACAGCATTAAGTCCCATCTGCTACAGTGAGAGTTCGTTTATTACAGTCTTTCTATGGGGGAATCATGTATGTATGCTATGGCTATCTATATGGGAAGGGAGTACAGAAAGAAATGAAACACCCCAGACTTTGCATGTTTCACAACTTTGGCTTAGACCATCCTGGTTCCAAGCCCATTGCTTTTGCTTTTAATTTCAATCTGTCATGAAAGGCAAGGCAGGGCACAGAATGGAACTAAATTTATAGAACACATAGCAAGTGTCAGTCACTGTGCAGTGTGATTTCTCCAGCATTACTTCCTTTAATCCTTGCAACAATACTGAAAAATAGGTACTCTCAACCCCCATACCTAATACCAGTTGTTTGGTTTAGGTTTGTTTGCTTTAATGTATAAAGAGACAGCAGGTCATATTGTAAGCAATTGTCTAAGGTCCCATACGTTATAATTGGCACATCTGGTGCTATAACTCAGATATGTCCAATTCTTACGCTTGTTCTTTGCACCACTCCACACTGTGTGCCTGAGTTACTCAACCTCACATGACCCAAGGACCCTGCAGCAATAAGAGGGAGAGGTGGTGGCCACAGACAGGCCCTATAAACCAGTTGATGAAAGAAACTACAAGCACAACCCCATCCTTCCCCATCTCTGCCCTCATTGCTTATTCTGATGCAAAACTCCAAAAGTAGAAGTGGTAGCAAGGTGAGCAAAGGCCCCAAGACCATGCACACATGTATTCACACTCACTCACACACACACACACACACACACACACACCATCATCTAAAGCCCAGGCACTGCTTCCAGCTGAGCCCCTGTGTGGTTGAGAGGAAAGTTATTTACAGCAAGGTCTAACCTCTTGTGCCACCATGTAATTCCAGGCAATTGCACTTCCAAATAGATCATTTTGGAGAAAATCAACAGCGGCTTTGCTTTCAATCTACTGGAAAATGAAGTCCTGTGAATGTGTTACATAAGTCCACAGCAGGCAGAGGGAGAAGCTCAGGAGCCCACAGCTCTGACCAGAGAGGGTGAAGTTCTGATGCCCCAGCCTCCCAGGGCCCCTTCCCACCTGCCCCAACCTACCAGACTGGTGTGTGCTTATGGCTTTGTGGATTCCACCGGGCTCCAAGTAGGGAGCAAGTTATTAAGTAAAACATGTGAAAATCATCAGCTGGGGCTTTAGGGGAGAAATGGGAACCAGAGAATGACACAATGCCCTGTCCTTGAAGAAGACTGGAGCACAGTTCCTGCCCTACCTAGCCTCAGTCCCATCTAACACGATGTGGCAGCAGCCATTCCCATGCACCCAGCTGCACAAACACACCCCAAACCTGTGGCACAAAACTCTTTATTTCCACTTTGTAATGTTTATTTTCCATTATAAAAGTTAAAAATTGTCACTGAAGAAAATTTTGGAAACATAGAAACAGAAAAATGAAAACACTTTTCTCAATCTGCTAACAATAACAGTACAAATGACTGGGTAACAGTATTAGAGACATTGCGGTATACCTCTAATACCTGTAACCAGTCATTTGTACAGTCATTGTCAGCAGATTGATGAATTTCTTGCCAGTCCTTGTTTTATCCATTTTAAACTGAAAATAATAATTCTTGATGAGCTTTCCATATGCCTCAGGCATTCACCTTTGGGACCCTCTGTCAAATGCTGATTGATGTGCGCTTAAGAGTTTGAAGACATAGGAAATGAGTTGGATGGACAGATAGCCAATGGTTTGTTAGATTATGGAGAAGGGTTCCTTAGTGGGATACAAAGAACACTGAATTGAGAATCGAGAGATATTAATTCCAGCCCCACTTATACTATCATTGACTTTAGGACATTAGATAAGTCATATCTTCCTTTTGAGGTTTGTTTGCATCATCCATAGTGAGAAGAAGAGTAAAGTACGTTAGCAACAAGATGAATGGGTTCTTGAATATCTGATACTTTCTGAGAAAATCGCTTACTCTTCCTGTGTGTGAGTGTCCTCAATCTGTACAATGGGGATGTTAATGCTCATGCCCCAAAACTTCTCATAGCTGCTGTGAGAGTCAAATTAAATGGTGCATGCAAAACAGCTTCCATAATTACAAAGAACTATAAACGTGAAAGCTCTCCTAATAAAAAAATAGAGAAAAATATCTGTGGCACATTTTAGAGATATTGTGTGAAAATATAAGATAATAAATGTGATAACAGGCTGGGTACAGTGGTTCATGCCTGTAATCCCAGCACTTTGGGAGGCCAAGGCAGGTGGATCACTTGGGGCCAGGAGTTCAAGATCAGCCTGACCAATGTGGTGAAATCCCATGTCTACTAAAAATAACAAAAAATTAGCCAGGCATGGTGGCATGTGTCTGTGGTCCCAGGTATTCACGAGGCTGAGGCATGAGAATTGCTTGAGCCTGAAAGGCGGAGGTTGTAGTGAGCCGAGATCGCACCATGACACTCCTACCTGAGTGACAAAGAGAAACACCATCTCAAACATAATGAATAAATAAATAAATAAGTAAATAATAAATGTGATAACACCATAAAGAGAATGAAACATCATATAGGAGTGAGATGAGGAAGACACAGAGAGAGGTGCTGTTCCTGAAGTTCAGACAAGAAATCAGAAGTCATAGGAGGCTGCAGAGGGAATGAGGAATAAAAGAGTGTACTAAAAAGTCATTTGTTTTCTTCTTTACCTCGTTTATCCAAATAGGCACCGAGTGCTCACTCTCTCCGCGCCCAGGGTGGGGAGATTCCACCGCAGAGAGCATGATTTGAGTTGGTTCTGAACTTGTGCAGGAACTGAGAGACTGCTGAGACACTTCTGTCCCATCTCAGCGGGAACCTTCCCAAATGTAGAAGCCCAAAGCAAGGCACTCTTCAGGCTGAAGACTGGGGTCAGTTTCATCTTTCTACATCATAAAGAAGCTAAGTGGAATGCAGGCAGGGGAGGGGATAAGAGAGAGGAAGCTCTGAACCACACAAAATGCGGAGGAGAGCTACCCATCAGAATACCCACATCAATTTTGGGGATCCCCAGGAGCAAAGCTGCCAGACAGTGGAATTAGTGATAGTGTGCCACCTTCTGGCAGGCCTGCATATTGCACAATATCCGGTGTCCGTGAATTGCAACCCTTGTCCCAGTTCAGAGATCCTAAGGGATCTTTCCAAGTCAATACAATGGTTTCACAGCACCTCCAAGACCACGACTAGGCTAGGAAAAACTGCTACAGTGGAAAAAAACGTGTTTTAGCAGCTCCCGCTTCCTTATTTAACTTGTTCTCTCCAGATTTTCCACCTTCATTTGGCTACCCAAACCCAATGCTCTTAATGCATATACAAGTACCCATGACCTATTGAGTCACCTCCTCCAGCAACCCTTGTATGTTTACAAAAACGTAAGGACATGAGTCCTGTGTAATATTCATCCTGCATTCCAATTAAAACAGGTATTGGGCAACTGTTCTATGCTACACACTGTGCTAGATAAGTAGCTGTCTTTCAGGGTTTTATAATCTATTTAGGAAAGTAAAAAAATGTACTCCACTAGCTGCCACCATGCAAGGAGATCATAAGTTGAACAGTAAAGATGATAGACTATCTAGGAGTTCTAGAAAGGAAAAAATTATCATGGTTGGGGAGGTCAAAGAAGGTAGTATTTGACCTGTGCTTTAAAGGAGTGAGATTTTAAAAAGAAGAGATAAGAAGATACACCCAGTTAAAAAAATAGAACACACAAAGGCACAGGACAGGGAAAAGGCAAAACCCGCTCATGCAATACTTTGAACAGAGCCTGTCAGGGAATAACAATGACAACTACTGATACATTTTTTATAAGTCCCATTTTTACATCTTTTCAATCATCCCAAATGGAGATAGTATTACTACTGAGTCCATTTCATAGATGAAGAAGGTTAGGCTATAAGAGCCTTACTTGCTTTATGAAGTTTCTATAACTAGGAAAATAAGAACTTAAACCCACAGACTCCATCTTCAAATCTCAGGCCATAACAAGCATGATTAACTCAAAAAGGGATATTGTGATTATTCTGTAAAGGACAGGGAAAACCAAGCTAAAAAAGAAATCAAGCTAATGTTGAGATTTCAGGCCTGTGACAGTAAAGCGGGTCTCCTCTTTGAGGCTTGGAGAGGTGATGAGCTTTTATGGCTTTTTCTCTCCTTCCAGACAAGGGCTGACCCCTCACTGGTCATTATCTTTCCTCTTAAAAACACACTCCAAGCTCTACAGCCATACAGCCACTTGCAAACAACATATTTAAAAAGTTATTTCTTTCTTCCTCCAGTGCATTTATCTGTTTGTTTGATTTCCTGCACACTGCATTATATTTTATTAGGCCTTAGGGTGCCTCCGTAAATTAAAACGCTACAGTCAAAATGTATGATTAAAAGACTGAGAGGCAATCGCAGCATAATCATACTATGCATTCATATCCCACTTTAGCATCTGTTATCTCATTTACTCACACAGAAATCAGCAGCACTCTGAAATATGGATGACAGAATGTAGCAACTTGATTTTACCAATGGGAACACTGCAACAGAGAGGTTAGGTGGTTTGCCTGAGGCAACACAGCAAGCGATTGAAACTGTACTAGATCTCCTAACTCCCAAACCAGCCTTCTTTTCACAGCAGTCTCATCTCTCAGGCGATGGAGATCAGAGCGACCCTGTAGTACCATCTGCTTTTGAGTCCCAGAGTTCTGTGTCTAGCACCATGGACAGAAACACTCAGGCCCAACACCATTCTTTAAATGGCGAGTAAAGCTCAGAGGCTGGATTCTGGAATGAGGGACCATGTCATGCACCCTGAGAACTAGAAGTTGATGGCAATAAAAATCACTTAGATACCTAGAAGTGATGGCGATAAAAATCACTTAGAAACAAATCAGAGACTGAAACAGACACCTTTCCCTCCCCTTCTGATCCCCAACTTAGATTGAGGCAAATGCAGTCTTTAACCAAGGCAGCTACTCTTTCTCCACCAATTAAAGTCTGAGGTGATTTAATGACCAGCAATATGTATCCTGCTCTACAAATGATGGACTATCTCCAACTAACCAAGTTTGTTTTCTCCTTTTACATTCCAGAATATCATGAAGACCCCTAAACTATCAAATGTGAACACAATAGCAACAACATCAATTAATGCCTACCAAGTTCTTACTTTGTGCCAGGTCCTGGGCTAGACACTTAAATGTTATGGCATCAATTGATCCTTTAACTATAATAGCAAGTATGAAGTATGCCTTATATAGAGAGGCCATGAGGAAAGCATTTGGGAAATGATGATGATAATGAAAAAAAAAAAAAAAAGCCTACAGCACAATGTAAAACACATCATAGTGGGTGTCCAGTGGATAGTTTCATAAGCATGCCCCCATCTTGCATGTGTATCTTTGGTCTTTTTCATCATCCTTCCCCAGGCCCCACTCAACTCATTGACTTGGTACCAAGATAAAAATAAAATTTGGGGAAGAAAGAGAGGCAACAGGATAAATTGTTGGAGTAGCCCAAAAATCTAAAGAGAAAAAAACTTGCGCTGAGTTAAAAAATGATAGTTCCTCCAGTGACTGTCCCAGTAGTTTATAGAACTGGGGAAGACTATGGACATGATGGCTGGTTAATGGTTATAGGCAAGGTCAGGTGCATGCACTGTCAAGCTTGCTGTGCCCGGCCATAGGCCAGCAATGGGCATGGGGTCTGTGCCAATGCTGTGAGCCAATGACTAGCTAACCTTGCCTGCCACTCACACTTTGCAGGGAAGCTTTACCCCGACTCCCCCACAAGCTGGAAAGGGACTAAGAGTGAGCAGGCTTTCTGATCAGAAACTCAAGAACAGCTTCCAATGTTCATCTATCTCTGAAAGCACCAACTCACTTTCACCTGCCCATCCTAATACGATATTTAGTATCTATTATCCCACTGAAAAGAGACCAAAATACAAAAATCATGCATAAAAAAACATCTCTAGAGAAACTAGAATCCAAAAGCATTTGGATGCATTCATTTTTTCAACTATCACAATGAAGAATAGTTGGTCTTTCCCATGGAGCTCACAGTCTGATAAGGGATTTGCTGCCCAAAGACACTAGAACCTGGTAAACGCTTTAAGATAATAAAGCTGTGCTCAAGGCACTGTAGAACAGAGAACACAGGGAGGGGCCTAATGCAACCACACTGCCCACACCCATTTCTCGACCCAGTGCATGTACAGAGACAGCTACCCAAGCTCTTTCCACACCCTGCTGAAACGTTGCTTGTTCTACCTGATAAGGCTCTTTGCCTCCCCTCACTTTTCAGGCCCTCTGGCTGCACTAACATTCAAAAAAACAACACATGTTTATATCTGAGTGGAACCCTAGATATCATCTTGTTGGACCTTTGTATTTTACAACCTCAGTTCCAGGGAGATAATGACTTCTATGCTGCAGAGCTAGTAGATCAAGAACTAGGACACAGGTTTTCCAACCACCAAACAGGAAAACGTGCTATGTTACAAGCATCTTCGTAGCTCATCTGTGGTTCCTCAGCCTCCTTAGCTTCTCTCCTATCTCCTTTGCAACCACATTTCCCCACAAGTCCCTCCATTGCTCTGCAAAGCCTAACAAGATGACTCCAACTTTTAGTTAATTGGTTCACAAAACACAGCCCTGGAGTTTAATTTAAGAACAGATATAATTTCTTCTATTTTTACTCCAACTATACTCACGTAAACTTACAATCTGCCTTGGGTGGCCTTACTCAAACACGCCTTCATATTTTTTTCTTTGAGACATGGTTTTGCCCTTGTTGCCCAGACTGGAGTGCAGTGGCGCGATCTCGACTCACTGCAACCTCTGCCTCCTGGATTCATGTGGTTCTTCTGCCTCAGCCTCCCAAGTAGCTGGGACTACAGGTACTCACCACGAAGCCCAGCTCATTTCTGTATTTTTAGTAGAGACGTAGTTTCACCATGTTGGCCAAGCTGGTCTCAAACTCCTGACCTCAAATGATCCGCCCACCTCCGCCTCCCAAAGTGCTGGGATTACAGGCATGAGCCACTGCGCCTGGCCAAACACTCCTTCAAATGATAGTGGACATCAGATCCATAAACAATAGGACCTATGGGAAACACTTTGGGTCCTGCTTTATATTACCAGTCAGGTTCCATCTTAACTCCTCCACCCTGAGACCTGAATGACTGGGAGGAAATAAGCAAAATGGGGCTGTAGATTCTGTTCTTTGGCAATGAGGGATGATAATGAGATGCTCCTCTTGATTAATCCTTACACATGGACCCTCCATGAGCTGTATTTTCCCCAGGACTCGGAGGAAAGCTGCATGGTGGGGCAGAAAAACACAGGAGCTGGGCACCCTGGGGCCGGGAACCCTGGGAAGGAGGGCAGCTTCTCTGCTGAGGAACCTACAGCAACTGAAATTCTCTAAGCGTGTTTCCTCATCTGTAAAATGGGGATAATATCACTATTCGTGTCATCATGTTCTCGTGAGAATAAAATATTTGAGGGAAGGACATGGCTTGTATTAGGTCAATAAATGTTGGTTTATTTCCCTCCTCACTAAAGTAGGAAAATGAGTGTCCCATTTCTATTTAAGCCCCTAACTCTGATCTGATGTGAACTATTAATATTTCTGTTCCTCTCGTCAAGCCCTTGGCTTCACTTTTGCAAAAAGGGCGTCATTACCAGAGGACAATGTGACAAAACTATTAGGTTGGTGCAAAGGTCATTGCTGGTTTTGCCTTTAAAACTAATGACAAAAAAAAAAAAAAAAATGACACTTTTGCACCAACCTAACACTACTAATTGCTCCCTGATAAAAGTGTGGTTAGAATAGAAGCAGAATTTTAACAGTAGAATGAATTATATGTGGGTAGGAGGGAGAAAATAAACAATGACTAAGCTCCTACTATGTACCCAGCTTTTTAAGCACATTATTTCATATAAACTTTGTAACACTTCTGAGAGGAGGGGATTTATTATTTATCCATTTTACAGTGTGGATTGTCAAGGTTAAATAACTCAAACCAATATGGATACTACGTGGCAGAGTTGAATATGAACCCATGTCTGTTCGAGTCCAAAACTCGCTTTCTTTCATTTATGTGATTTTCTTACTCTCCTGGAGAGAAGTGCTCCATTTGAGGAGTAGAATCACCCACTGTAACTCTTAAGGAGAGAAAATGCAAATATAAACTATGCTAACTATATTGATTTTCCCCTGGACCCTCCTGGCCTAGCAATTTGCCTTTCACTGGGACTTTAGATGTTCAGGTGGCAGATTTATGCCAGTGACCACCAGAGGGGGTAACATCTGGCAGAGCGGACGGCACATGTGTGTACGTGCCCACATGCAAGCACAGAGGTTCCCAGTGCCTACCCAAACAATAAGAGAGGATCGACATACAGAGATAACTTGTAAAACAAAGACCCCTGAATAAGCAGGGCTTTCTCTCAGCCTCTCCACTAGTACCAAACCCTGCTGAGTTTGAGCACACCTTGAGGAAAAGAAGGAAACCAGGTATCCCTAACTCAGGCAAAGGATATTCCCATTTTGAAAAGAACTTTAAAAATAGATTTGATCCACTGGGTATCATAATCAAAGAATATTATGTGCACAGTTAAAGGAAATAGATTTGGAATCAAAAGATGAGGGTTTTTAGTGTTGGCTCAACCACATCTGTTGTATGGTCATGCACAAACCCCTTCCCACCTCTGTCCATTTCCTCAAATGTAAAATGAGGATCTCAACAACCACCTCTCAGGTTTACCATAAACACAAAATGCAATGAGGTAAGTCAGAGTAATCTGTAAGTTGTAAAGGTTATACAAAGGTCAATTGCTCTTATTGGTATTATGAATATGATTATTCAGTATCGATGTTCTCACTATGACAAGGCCCTGTCCTTATATTGTTTAACAATAAAAGCAAAACAAATGTGAACTTTCACCCAGTTGCCTAGACAACCCAAGGCCTGGTGTGGGAGTAACAGGACTTGGATTGTATGAAATAAAACAGAAGGAGCCAAGCCGGTAATAAAGTCTGGAAGGAAGTGCACAGGTTCCTCATGCTGGTATTTTGTTTTCTTCCTGCCTCTCCCTATCTTCCCTTTCAGAGAAGGAGGAACCTTCCTTTCCTAGGGCTGCTGTAACAAATTGCCACATATTGGATGGCTTAGAACAGCAGAAACTTATTGTCTTACAGTTCTGGAGGCCAGAAGTCTGAAATTTAGGTGTTGGCAGGGCCATGCTCCCTCTGAAGGCTCTTGGGGAGAATCCTTCCTGGCTTCTTCCAACTTCTGGTGGCTGCTGGAATTCCTTGGCTTGTGGCCACATCATTCTTATCTCTGTTCCCATCTTCACATCACTGTCTCCTACTCTTTCTGTCAAATCTTCCCTGTGTATTTTTTTTTTCCTTTTTTTGGGGGGAAGATGGGGACTCCCTCTGTTGCCCAGGCTGGAGTGCAGCAGCATGATCTCTGCTTACCGTGACCTCTGGCTCCCAGGTTCAAGCGATTCTCCTGCCTCAGCCTCCCAAGTACCTGGGACTATAGTCATGAACCACCACACTCAGCACACTCAGCTAATTTTTGTATTTTCAGTAGAGACAGGGTTTCACCACATTGGCCAGGCTGCTTGAACTCCTGATCTCAGATTATCCACCTGCCTAGACCTCCCAAAGTGCTAGGATTACAGGTGTGAGCCACTGCACCCAGTTATGTATTTCTTATATAAACGCTTCTCATTAAATTTAGGGCCATCTGGCTAATCCAGGATGATCTCTCCATCTTCTCAAGATCCTTAACTTCATTACATCTGCTAAGACCATTTTTTTCCAATAAGGTAACATTGACAGGTTCCAGCAACAAGATGTAACATATCTCTCGGGGGGACCACCATTCAGTCCACAAAAAGCCCAACCAGAACAAACTCAAAACCAAAAAAAAAAAAAAAAAAAAAAAATGGTGTGATACTGTACTGTGGGATGTGCAGAATGAGATGCTAGCCCTGACTCTAAGAAGGAAGAATTGTGAGATCCAAGGAATCGGAAGCACAGAAAGCAAGGTCAAGTCTCCTGTGAAGGACCCTGGGAGGGTTTCCTGGAGGGAGTGGCGCTTGAATTGAGCTGTGAAGGATGGATTTTGATAACAATTGGTAGGAAAAGGAAGGGAAGAAAATTCTCATGAAGGAAATTGCAAGAACAAAGATGCAGAGGTTAAAAAGACATATTTAGAAGAAAATAAAGAGGAGAAAGAAGGATGAGATCAAGAATATATCTGGATAAGCAAGTAAAAGTAAAAGTATTTCACCATGTCACAGGGGGAAGCAAAAAGCTAGAAATCGACCGTAAGGGGCTGATTCCACTCCACTGCCTGCTCTTGTTTCTTGATCCAGCAGGCAACTACTCCTAAAACATAAGCCCTGCCCTGGGTAATTCTGCCCCTGACTGTGGAATGCAAACAGTTCACAGACAGGTGCAGCCTTCCTGACAGGAGGTTGAAGACAGACAGACAGACTGCCAAGGATGGAGTACTACAGCAGAAAACACAGCAACCCCAGTGCATTCCGTGTGCCTCAGGACACAGACAGTTGGACCCAGTTAATTGAAATTTAAGCTTCAGGCAATAGGATTTATACAAATACCAAGAAAATAGCAGGAGGATGCTAACAGCATGCAAATCGATGAGATGGGAGCCCTTTAAGACAATCATTCAGATTGGGCAGCCCAGGTGCAGACAGCAATCCCCTGCAGCACACCCCACCCCAACCCCTCCTCACCTCCTCCCGGCTCTCTCCTCCCCCATAGCACAGCTCCTGGACAGGCCTGATTTGCTCTAATAAAAGCAGCCTCGGCCCCAGGGAGCCTACAGGACGAACATAGCTGATTTCACCTCTTTAACCCTGGATCTAGGAAAACAGCAGAACACTGACTCTGGCCTTCCCTGGGGAGGATCCTGGAGCTTTATCTCGTGAGTTGCACGACCTCTAGGAACCTGTGCACGAGTGAGATAAACTCCGAGCCCAAGAGGAAGCCTACTTATCTCCCAACAAAGCATCTTTGCAAATTACTTTTTTTTTTTGGATCTCAGGGAAGGGAGTATTTGTAAAAATAATAGCTGCAATAACAGTTATCATCATCATCATCAACTGATGCCTGCATCCTGGCCATTCCTCAGGGAAGGTGATGGGGCCTGCAGGGCAGGATTGTGCTGGGACTGTGAGTAACTCATGTGCCAGGGGCGGGCAGCTTCCCTGAGGGTGCTGGAGTCCAATGTCTGGTTTGAGAGATATGGCCACCACCTCTCTTCATACAGAATAAACAAATGATTAACTGTCTCATTAGCAACTATGCAGGAAGACACACAACTCATGTACCAGTGGGTGGTGCAGCCAAGATATTTATATTATTTAACAAAAAAAGCAAAAAAACATGGCCTTCCACCCCACTGCCTGCTTGCATGAGGCCCCTCATAGTAAAGCAAGGCAGTGGTGGTGGGGAATGCGGGCAGTGCCCTCATGTGGAGGACAAAGATTCCAGCCAAAATGAAGGAGCAGGTGCCAGGCCACCTTCCTGGCATTTGGGACCTGGGATCCAGATCAGGGTAGGAGTAGGCAGACTGGAATAGAAGCAGGAAGAGAGGGAATGAGATGTCAGAAATGCAACATAGTTTACTCAGGAGCTACTTGTGGGTGTTCACTTCCTGAGAAGCAGAACAGGACTAGAAAGTAAGAGACCCCAACTCTAACCCTAGCTCTGACTCTACCAAGATGGGTGACAAGTGGGGCAAATTTTGTCTTGGTTTCCACACCTGTAAAATAGGGATAAAGTTTTAAGAAAAAAAAAGTACTATGAGAATGCAAGTCATCATTATTGCTGCTTTATTACACTATGTAGCAGCTAGAGCAAGCTCTGAACTCAGACTTCCTGGGATCTGATCTCAGCTTAACCACTTACTAGCTGCATGACCACAGGCAATTAACTTCTCTTTGTGGGCTGTAAAATGGGTATGCCAATTACATTTACCTTTCAGGAATAAAAGAGACAATTCCTAAAGAGCACTAAACAATGCCTGCACACAGGTGCGGGTGCTCAATGTGCTGTAGACATTACCATGTTTATCCTTGTTCCTCACCAATGCCCTTGTTTTAAATAGACAATCTAGATTTACACTAGCAAGAATTCCAATTACAAATTATTGCCCCTAGATCTAAGCTTTTCTCTACCTTTTCTTCCTATCCCAAAGAAAGACGTACCCTGGTTTTTTTCAAAATACAAACCATTCTTCCCTCCTCTGGGGTTTTGATCCAAAAGTCTTTTTTTTTTTTAACTATCTTCAGATCCTTCTGCCCCAGTGGCTCTGTGTTCCCTCTCCCTACAAACATGATCAGGCCTTACTTATCCTACAAACAACCCTGTGCCAACCATGTCTCCCCCTCAAGCCAGCAACCTTCACCCTCCTTTCCCCACTGAAAAAAGTAATCTATGTCCTTTTCCTCCACTTGCGACTCTCATTCCCTCCATGGCTACATCCCCCATTACTTTACTGGTGGCAAAAGACACCAAGCACGTCCAGCTTGTCAAGTCTATGCCAAAACTTCTCCCCAGGCCTCAGCTTGAGCTCTTGGTGGCATGTGGCTTGCTGACAACCCTCTCATTGAAATCCTTCTTTCCCTCAGCTTTTCCAACACAGCTCTGTCCTTGTTCTCCGACTTCTTTTCCATCTACTTTTACTGTGCCTCTTTCAGTAGCTCCTGGTCTTAGCCCTTGAGTGTTGTTGTCCCTCAGGGGCTGAGCTTTGGTGCCCTTCCCTTCTGGCATGGGCAGCACCTGAGTGCTCTCAATAGGCTCAGACCCAGTAGGCTTTGACCTCGAGGTGCCAGGTGTGTAGAGGCTAAGAGCTTGGGGCAGTGTTGTCCGGCTGAGTGGCTGATAGAGTGTTTTCAAAAACTGTGTGATTGGGCAGTTATTAGATTAGCTGCAATAAAAGCAGCTTAACACCTGTTCTCTTATACCAGGCCACTACACACACTTATGTCAATCCCTCACCCTTGGCAATATTTGAGTTGCTAAGCACTTAGTATCTCCAAGACAATCTCACCCACTGCACAGGTCACACCACCCCTCGTGCTGATGGGACATTAAACTTTATTTTTGCTATATATTCCTCTTTTGAACTCAAAACCAAATTTCCAGCTGTTTAATGATTCTCTCCACATGGATGTCCAAATAAGTCCTCAAGTATATCTGAATCTCCAAAATTCCTTGTCCATCTTGGTTAATAATATTACCCACTCAGGTGTTATAAATAGAAACCTGAGGATTATTTTTGACTCTCAATTAATTTTCCTTCTCCTCAGTTTCTAGTATCTACCAC
This sequence comes from Rhinopithecus bieti, assembly GCF_001698545.2. NCBI lineage: Eukaryota > Metazoa > Chordata > Mammalia > Primates > Cercopithecidae > Rhinopithecus > Rhinopithecus bieti. Next base: position 5,005,493 of record NW_016807225.1, on the reverse strand, counting down.
ATCCTGTCAATTTTACCTATAAAACATCCAAAGAATCTGTCCCTCCCTCCCTGTCCACTCTGTCACTCAGCTAACGAGCCCCATCACCACACCCCACATCTACCCCTAGGACCTTCTTTATCAAGGCAGTCTTCAACACCAGCCACCAAAAAGATCTTTCTAAAATTAAGTCTGTTTGCAGAATAACCCCACTCTCCAGGGTACCTTCTACATCTGAAAACCTAGTCTCTCCTTCTACTTCTCTTACCATTAAATTTTTAATTGATTTCTTATTGGTTAAGGTGCTCATGAAAAATCACCTGGGAAATTTATTAAATGCAGATTCCCAGGTCTCTGACCTCAAAAGTCTAATTGAACAGTTTTTAGTGAGTCTAGGCGATCATATTTTCAACAAGCACTCTGAAGGATTTTAGTACCAGTTCTCCACAAACCACAGTTTTAGAAACTCTGATCAGAAACTCTGATCAGGATGGGCTGGGCTCATCACGCCTGTAATCTCAGCACTTTGAGAGGCCGAGGCAGGTGGATCACTTGAGGTCAGGAGTTCAAGACCAGTCCGGCCAACATGAGGAAACCCGGTCTCTACTAAAACTACAAAACTTAGCTGGGCATCGTGGCGCACGCCTGTAATCCCAGCTACTCAGGAGGCTGAGACAAGAGAATTGCTTGAACCCAGGAGGCAGAGACTGCAGTGAGCTGAGATCATGCCACTGTACTCCAGCCTGGGAAACAGAGTGAGACTCTGTCTCAACAAAAAGAAAAGAAAAGAAAAGAAAAGAAAGAAAG
>NW_016807225.1:4878666-5004318 GCF_001698545.2 Rhinopithecus bieti | reverse complement strand
AAAGAAAGGAAAGAAAGAAAGAAAGAAAGAAAGAAAGAAAGAAAGAAAGAAAGAAAGAAAGAAAGAAAGAAAGAAAGAAAGAAAGAGAAAGAGAAAGAAATAAAGGAAAGGAAAGGAAGGAAAGGAAAGGAAGAAAAGAAAAGAAAAAAAGAAACCACTATTTAATTGTTCAGAACCTGAACTTTGAAATGAGGCTACCTGTGGGTTGAATTCCAACTCTCCCTCAGTGAGCTGTACCTCTCAGCGTGATACTTTACCTCTCCACGCCTTGGTTTCTTCATTGAAAGTATAAAGCTAATAATAGCAATATCTCCAGATGCTGAATTTGTCCCATGTCAGGCACTGTGCTGTCTTCCAAAGGATAGCCTCTTGATCATCATAACAACCATATGAAGTGGGTGCTATTATTTATTCCATTTTCCAAATGAGGAAACTGAGGCACAGAAAGGCTAAGCAACTTGCTGAAGGCTGCAGAACTAACAAATAGCAGAGCTGGGTTTTGAACACCAGTAGTTCAAACCTACCAGAGTTCATGCTCTTAGCCATCACCCATAAGATTGTCACAGATACTACATGAAATAACCCACAGGAAGCACTTAGCATGTTGCCCTGCACGTAAGAGCTAAATAAATGATGGCCATGATTCCTGTGGTGGTTTTCAATGCTAGAACTATCCTGACAGAACCAATTTGACACTCCCCAGTTTGAAAGGCAGCAGAGGGTTATAGATAAGCAGACTCTAAGTAACTGTGTTGTCCAATACTGCCCTCACTAGCCACATGTGCCTGTCTAAATTTAAATATAATCAATCAAAATTAAATAAAATGTAAAATTCGTGTGTCTCACGAGCCACATTTCAAGTGCTCAATAGTACATGTGGGTGGTGGCTTCCTTACTGAAAGCAAGGATTCAAAACATGTCCATCATCACTGAAATTTCCACAGGACAGGGCTGCTGCAGAGTAAACTGCTGGAATAAAATCCCAAATCTGCTCACTGATAGTTCTTTGGCACGATTATTTTCCTCCTTGTGCCTCAGTTTCCTGACCTATAAAGCAACAATAATAACAGTATTCACCTTGTGTGGTTGCACTGAGGAACATATGAGTTAACATAATTAATGTGCTTAGAATACAATTAATGTACCCTGACATACAGTAGGTGACATAAAAATGTGTGTGTTTATTATTACGGGGGTGGTTGGCGTCATTGCTAATACGCTCAATTATACTTGAGCCACTTGGCACCACAGCATTGACATTTAAACCTGTGTATCTCTCCCATACCTGAGATGTTATTCTCTCCCACCTTCTACCTCCTGCCCACCTGACAGATTCCCACACTGCCTCTAAAACCCAGTTAACCTGTGATTTTCTCTTCATGGTTTTCACCAAAGCACTCTCACTCCTGGCAGAATTCACTGCTTCTCAAGCCTACAAACTCTGGCAGCCATGCCTGCTGATTCTTCACTCCACCATTCTGAATTCCAATTGCTCTGGGTTCCCGCTCCTGTCTTATTCCCTTGAAATACCAACTAAGATTTGCGATTATCCTTGGAAATGAGAACAGGGCCGCATTCTGGGGAACAGCCCACTGCAAGTCAGCAGATGGAGCCTTGCAAACCCTTTCACGATGAAACGCATCCAGAAAGAGAAGCAAATGTGATGTTGTGCCTTGGGCACTGTGTCCATCACAAATCCCTGGACGTCGATGTGTGACCTTTGGAAAAAGTCTCACTGGCTGAAATGTCTCTGCATTGTTCTTTGCCTGGCAATGAATTATTCTGGGTGGAGATGAAAATGTTTCATTAAGTAATTTCTCAAATAGGTGAACTGGGAAGCCCAGAAGTTTGGGACTGGGAGGGGAATAGAACGTGAACACTACACTTTTGTTTTCACAGAACATTTATTGCTCTAAGTACATCCTAGGAAAATAACATTTATCAAGACAAAAGAAAGTTGCCAACTTTCAGAATAACAAGGTCTGTAATGTGAGTGTGGTGACTAAGCCAGGAGGCAGAGCAATACTACTTAGCAGCACTATAACCTCAGCCACAGCCCTGAAGCTTTCTGAGACTTAGTTTCCCCATTTGTGAAATGAAGGTAACAATCTACCTGGTAAAAAGGAAATGAGGACAAATGTACATGCACACTTCTCACAGGACGTGTCATACAGCAGACCCTCAATCAATAGTGGCTAATACTATTTCTGGATTCCAGAGAAGCTTTCCTTCCAATAACAATCACATAAAATTTTTAAAGAATCAGGAAAGTGAAAACCAGATAAAAATGCATTTCTGTGATATTAAGGCTGAGAGTTACAGAGCCACAAGTAAGCAAACATGAATCTCCAAATTAACTATAACTCAGCCAGATTGCACAGGTCTCTGCAAAGGCCATTTAATAACACATGGAGTTCTACAAAATCCTCTACATGGTACTAAGTCAAGTTCCCATAGAAGGGGCATGTGGACAACCAGAAACTGTTGCACAGCTTTAGCTGCCTGCAAGCCCCGCTCTGTCAGTTGTCTCTAGACAATTAGCAAGCTCAGGTCTCTTGGATTTTAGTGGAACTATTATTCACCTCTGATTCCCTCTCTTCTCACCACCTGGCCTCCTCTTGGTCACAGCTGCTTCTTGAGTGGAGCAGTCTCTGCACTTTCTTCACTTCTTGTTCACTTGCAACCCATTGATCATGGCCTTCACCCACTCCTCTGTAGCTGTTCTCACCATGGTCAGTAGTATTCTTTTTATTCATCATGGCTGTCCTCACATCCCGACCTGAGCATCCCTCTGAGCAGCTATCTTGACTCAGAGGCAGTGTGACAAGCAGAATTCTAAGAATGACCTCCAATGACCCTCACCTTTGTCCAAATCCCTCCCTTTTGAGTGTGAGCAAATAAGATGTGACTGTTGTGATTATGTATGCTATATGGTATTATGAGTTTAATTGCATCCCCCCAAATTCATATATGGAAGTCCTAAACCCCAGTATCTCAGGATGCTGTGTCCTTACTTGGAAACATGGTTACAGACGTAATTAGTTACGATGGGGTCATTCGGGTGGGCCTAAATCCAATATGACTAGATGTCCTGATAAAAAAGGAAATATGGACAAGGAAAACACCATGCAAATACGAAGACAGTCATCTATCTACAAGCCAAGGAGAGAGGCCTGGAACAGATCCCTCCCTCACAACCCTCAGAAGGAACCAATCTTGTCAATACAGATGGTCCCTGACTTGGGAAGATTTGGCTGACAATTTTTCAGCTTTACGATGGTATGAAAGTGATACGCATTCAGTAGTCACCTTACTTTTAGTGCCCATACAACCATTCTGTTTTTCAATTTCAGTACAACATTTCAATAAATTACATGAGATATTCAACATTTTATTGTAAAACAGGATTTGCCTTACGATTTTGCCCAATTGTAGGGTAATGTAAGGGTTCTGAGCATGTTTAAGGTAGGCTGGGCTAAGCTATGATGTTTGCTAGGTTTGGTGTATTAAATGCATTTTCAGCTTACAACATTTTCAACTTACCATGGGTTTGTCAGGACATCACCTCGTTGTAAGTCAAGGAGCATCAGTACCTTCACTTCAGACTTCTAGCCTTCAGAACTGGGAAGCAACAAGATTTTGTTGTCTGAGCCACTGTTTTAGTCCACTTTGTACTGCTATAATAGAATGCTGGAGACTGGGTAATTTATAAAGAGCAGAGGTTTATTTCTTACAGTTTCTGGAAGCTAAGAAGGTCAAGGTCAAGGAGCCTACATCTCAGGAGGGCCTTCTTGCTGCATCATCCCATAGTGGCAGGTAGATGACAGCATGTACACAAGAGAGAGGGGAAGGGAGCTAAACTCATCCTTTCATCAGGAAACTACTTCAATGATAACTAATGCGCTCCCTTGATAATGACACTAATCCATTCATGGGGTACAGCCCATGTGACCTAATCACCTCTTAAAGGTGATTTGACATTGTTGCATTGGGGATTAAGTACCCAACATATAAACTTTGGGGGACACATTCAAACACAGTAGCCACCCAGCTTGTTATGGCAGTCCTAGCAAGCTAACATACATGGCAAAAGGAAGATTATCTAGGTGGGCCCAATAAAATCACATGAGCCTTTAAAAGGCAGAGCATTTTCTCCAGCAGGTAGTAGAAATCAGAGATTTGAAGCATAAGTAGGATTTGATGCGCCATTGCTACCCTCGAAGATGTAGGCAACGTGACAAGGAATCCAAGAGACCCTTAGGAGCCAAGAGTGGCTCTTGGCTGACAACAAGAAAAAAAGTGAGGACTTCAATCCCATAACTGTTAGGCACGGAATTTGGCCAGCAATAGGTATGAGATTGGGTTAGGGTTCTTCCCAGAATCTGCAGATAAGAGCCCACCCAGGCAACACCTTGAGTGCAGCCTTGTAAGACCCTAAGCAGAGGGACTCATCAAAGCCTGCTTTTGCTTCTTACCTACAGAACTGTGAGCTAATAAATGTATGTTGTTTTAAGCCACTAAGTTTGAGGTAATTTGTGACAGCAGCAATAGAAGAATAATATAGACTTCAACCCTCAGATCTCTTCCCTGATGGGTTTTCTTATAGGATAATGTGAATTCTGGGTTCTTAGTCATGGACTGCAAGCCCTTCACTAAGTTTTCTCCACTCCTTACTGCCACAGTTTCCCCACTCGTCAGACATTCCTGATTCCAACAATTATACCTGTCTGTCAGGTATACCTGCCAGTATGTCAAGAAATCACAAGGGACTTGGAGTTGAAGGTATTAGGATAAGAGGAAGGTGAGGGAAGAAGGAATTAGAAGACAATATAACTTAAAACCAGGCAAGGCAGCTTTACTGAACTTCTCTTTTTCACCTGATGCACAGGAGCTTGTCCAGGCCACCAAAGCTCTCTGGGCTTCTCACCTGCTGGAAAGAAATTATTTCCTTCCTCATGCACATGCTTGACATCTTCCACTCCCCTACACTGACACTTTTTCACCACTGGGCCAACAGGGTCAGGAGAGCTTGTTCTAGCCAATGCTGAACAGCTTGATACTTCTCAGAGGTAAACCCTGGCAGGCAGCAAGGGGACAAGTTGCAGAACTTCTTTAGATAAAAGGAGACAGCACTGAAGGCACACATTGTGGAGAAAGGAGCTGAGACATGTCAAAAAAAAAAAAAAGAAAAACCTGAGTGCAGCTTTGGAAGATGGGTCTGGCAAGCCATACACACACTAAGGAGCAGCTTTGGCATGTGAGCTGCTAGAATTCCCATCTGGAAATTCTGCAGGGCAAGTCAACGTGACTGGTGTTCTGAATGTGCCAATGTTAGGATACAACTTTCAGAAACAAATTTTTTTTCTTTCAAATTATTCTTTCTTCAAATTCCAGACTCACCTCTTCTTCTGGAGGTCTCATGTCCAAAATGAATCCATCATCTTTTCCTCCCCCATAATGTCACCAGCACTGAATACCCAGGTTAAAATCCTGGCCACAGAAAGAGTGTAGCCTTGGGTTCAAATCCCAACTCTGCCTTTTACTGGCTTACTGACCTATAAGCCTTAGTTTCCTCATCTGCAAAGTGGGGATAATAATAATACTTACTTCCAAGGAATGTTGTAAGAAAATAATGAGAAAATTCGTGTAATGGATGTAGCTCAGTAACTGCCTATAGAAAGCATGTAATGAGAGTTAAGTTCAAATATCGCTATTATCATTATTACTTTATAATCTGTAAAACTGAGGAAGTAGACCAGTCACTAAAGTCAATTTCAACCCATAAGCATCCATGAGGTCTACATGTAATTTTTTTCAGATGCTCCCTCCCACCTATCATATGAAGACCAAAGACATACTCCCCAACACACACGCACATACTTTCCTTCCCCTTTGTCTTTCTTTGCTTCTGCTGTTCCTTTGCCTACACAAAAGATTTATACTTATTTCCGTCAAAATCACATCAATTTTCCAAAACTGAGCCAAAATGTCAAATAATCAACAGAACCTTCCCTGATCCTCAACTAGAAACATTCCAGTCATTCCTATATCCTTATTGCCATACCCTTAGGGAATATCACATTGCATACAGTATGGGTATTCGAGGATACTCTTCTTCCTTCGCCATTAGATTTAAGCTTTTTGAGGTCAAGTGATGACAGTAATTCACCTTAGTTTCCCTTAGTGCCAGTCAAGTTCCCTGGACCTAAAGGGGATGAAATTCACAAACATTATTTGAATGAATGACTGAATGAATACAGACTCTCCTGTGCACCCTCTGGTAATAAAGAAGGAACCACACCCAGGGGAAATACACAGGCTGCCTTGCTGGTAGGCTTCAAAGGCTTCTATGTTTTCTAAATACATCAAATCAGTACTTAAGGTGGATTTCACTCACCTATTTTAAAATACCAATTCATTCAGTATAAATTGTCTTAGAAAAATCTTTTAAGAATTAGAAAACAAGGGAGTTGGGCAGAAAGGCAGAGGAATGAAGTAGATGCTAATAGCATTGGACCTGCAATTCCCAGAACTCTCTAGGATGAATATGAACTCTAAGTGCCCAGAAGGAAAAAAAAATAAAAACAAAATAAAATCGACTCCCCAAAATTGCAGTCCATCTTTACAAGGTCAGCACCAAGTGAGCACAACCTTCAGCCGTCTGATCAAGGTTGGTGGATTAGGATTTATTTCTTTATTGTTCCAAATGAATTAGTAGAGAATTGTTTCTACCACAGTGCACCTACTTCTCTGAACGAGAGCTATGCAGGGCAGAGGTATGAAAGCCTTTCAGCTGGATGCACATGGGCTGAGCTGGAGGACCACTCGCTATGAGAGTTCTAAGGGGGAAGGGGTCCCTGATGGTCCCACTGTTTTTGGCTATAAATCTGAGGAAACAAGATGAGAAGGAATGTGGCGTCTGGACAAGAGCACTGGGGTAGTATTTATAAAACCTAAGGTGCTGGCTTTGTCCCTGCATGTCTGCTTTTATGAAAGTCACTTAGCCTCTTTGAGTCTCACTTTTTCCATTCATGAAATGAGAAGTTTTAGCCAGATTGGTGGAAACATTTAGCCATAGTAATGCTAGAAGAGTGCCTCTAAAAATACTAATACCCACAGTTCACCCCACAGATACATGGACTGGTCCAAGACAAGACTCAACCATCAGTGATTTTAAAGTTGAGAACAATGGGATAAAATAATTATTCTTTTCATTTTTTTTTTTTTTAAATTGAGGCAGGGTCTTGCTCTGTCACCAAGGCTGGAGTGCAGGGGTGTGATCACTGCTCACTGCAGCCTTGACCTCCTGGGCTCAAGTGGTCTTCCCACCTTAGCCTCCCAAGTGGCTGGGACTGTAGGCATGCAACACCATACCCAACTAATTTTTTTAAACATTTGTTTTAGAGATGGGGTCTTGCTATTTTGCCTGCACTGCTCTCAAACATCTGGCCTCAAGCAATCTTCCTGCCTTGGCCTCCCAAAGTGCTGGAATTACAGGCATGACCCACCATGCCCCAGCCCATCCCTTTCAATTCTATTGCTCATTGATTCTGTAGGAATCTTTCTATAATCAATAAGTTTCGTTTTCATCATAGGGGATAAATCTGATACAAAAATCTGACAGAAAACTAAGTGATCTATATGAGTAATAATACTGACACGTATTTTCAGCTCCTAATGGTCTACAAATCTGTATTCTCTGAGTTAAGACATCTCTGGGGTGTTGTGTCCAGGCCTCCATCACTCGCCATCCTAACTCCACACAGACCCTATTAAAGCAGGGCTTGGTCAGGAGAATGGAGCAGGAGCTGGCACAACAAATAGAAGTCTCTGTGTGTTTGAGTAGCTCCTCATGCCAAAGCAGGTGCTAATCATATTGTGTGACTATCTGACTAAAATCTTTTCCAAGCACATCTCCCTTTCAAGTCCATACTCTGAAGATATATTATTAAGTTGACTTTATGATACAGATTCATCACATTGATTAATAAGTTTTGGCAGCTAGAGTCAGATTTGTATCCACACTAAAAAGAAGAAAGCTGAGGAACCAACAATATTTAGCACATGTTGCATATTTAATAGTAATTACTGGCTGGGCGTGGTGGCTCATGCCTGTAATCTCAGTACTTTGGGAGGCTGAGGTGGGTGGATCACTTGAGGTCAGGAGTTCGAGAACAGCCTGACCAACATAGCAAAACCCACCTCTACCAAAAAAAAAAAACAAAACAAAAAACTAGGCATGGTGGCACACACCTGTAATCCCAGCTACTCAGCATGAGAATTCCCTGAATCTAAGAGGTGGAGGGTTGCAGTGAGTGAAGATCACGCCATTGTACTCTAGCCTGGGTGACAGAGCAAGACTCTGTCTCAAAAAAAAAAAAAAATAGTAATTACTGGTCTGAGGTTGGGGTTAGACTTAGGGTTAGAGTTGTAATATCACTGGGAATCAGGTTAAGGAGAAGATTGGTGTGATGATTAAAAAGATTAATTTTATGTGCAAAGTAGATTGGGCTGTCAGGTACCCAGATATTTGAACAAACATTATTCTGGTTGTTTCTGTGAGGGTGTTTTTTTTGGATAAGATTAAATTGGTAGGCCGAATAAAACAGATTGACTGTGCATAGGCCTCATGCAATCGGGCGAAGAGCAGAATAAAACACAAAGGCTGACCTCCCCCAGTAAGAGAGAATCTGTCCTGTCTAATGGCCTTTGAACTGAAACACTAGCTCTTCCTCAATCTCAGACCTGTCAGTCTTTAGACTAGAACTACAACATCAGCTTTCCTGGGTCTCCAGCTTGCCAACTCACCCTGTAGAGCTTGGGACTTGTCAGCCTCCATAATCATGTGAGCCAATTTCTTACAATAAAAATCTCTTTTCTCTCCTCTCTCGCTCTCTCTCTCCCACCTCCCTCTTTCACTCTCTCTCTCTCTCTATATATATATACACATATACACACACACACACATATATATACATCCTATTGGTTCTGTTTCTCTGGAGAACCCTGAATAATATAGTTGGGATACAGTTGGAAATCAAGATAGAGTTGGGGTTATAGTTTGATCTAGGTTGGGGTTAGGATTGGGGAACAGAGCTGGGCATATGGTTGGGAATAGGGTTGGCGTTGGCCTAAGTTTTGGCTTAGGGTTGAATTAGGGGAGAGTTGTGGAGTGAGACAAAATGTCTAGCCTCACTATTACTGATGTGACCTTTAACACCGGAACAGAAACTGATTATTGAGTGGCTGCCAAGCATTATTCTTGATTCTTTTATTTGCATAACAATATCAGCAATACTTATTCTTCTTAAGTCTCAACTATATGGCAGGTGTTATCTTCATGATTTTGACTTTTACTTCATTTAATCCTTTTAAAAACCTTGTAAAGTAGATATTACCCTATATTTTTAAACAAAATCAGAAAACTGAGGTCATCAAGAGATAATCAAACATGTCCATAATCAAAGGTGGGAATGTGATGCTTGAACTCAAATTTCTGACTCCAAAGTCATTTGGTGCCTAAGCACTGCCTGGGATGGTAAATAGTATAGTTTCAGAAGGAATGATACCAGTTCCTCCTTGTACCTCTGGTAGAATTCGGCTGTGAATCCGTCTGGTCCTGGACTTTTTTTGGTTGGTAGGCTATTAATTATGGCCTCAATTTCAGAGCCTGTTATTGGTCTATTCAGGGATTCAACTTCTTCCTGGTTTAGTCTTGGGAGAGTGTATATGTCCAGGAATTTATTCACTTCTTCTAGGTTTTCTAGTTTATTTGCATAGAGGTGTTTATAGTATTCTCTGATGGTAGTTTGTATTTCTGTGGGGTTGGTGGTGATATCCTCTTTATCATTTTTTATTACATCTATTTGATTCTTCTCTTTTCTTCTTTATTAGTCTTGCTAGCAGTCTATCAATTTTGTTGATCTTTCAAAAAAAACAACTCCTGGATTCACTGATTTTTTTGAAGGGTTTTTTGTGTCTCTATCTCCTTCAGTTCTGCTCTGATCTCAGTTATTTCTTGCCTTCTGCTAGCTTTTGAATGTGTTTGCTCTTGCTTCTCTAGTTCTTTTAATTGTGATGTTAGGGTGTCAATTTTAGATCTTTCCTGCTTTCTGTTGTGGGCANTTATTCACTTCTTCTAGGTTTTCTAGTTTATTTGCATAGAGGTGTTTATAGTATTCTCTGATGGTAGTTTGTATTTCTGTGGGGTTGGTGGTGATATCCTCTTTATCATTTTTTATTACATCTATTTGATTCTTCTCTTTTCTTCTTTATTAGTCTTGCTAGCAGTCTATCAATTTTGTTGATCTTTCAAAAAAAACAACTCCTGGATTCACTGATTTTTTTGAAGGGTTTTTTGTGTCTCTATCTCCTTCAGTTCTGCTCTGATCTCAGTTATTTCTTGCCTTCTGCTAGCTTTTGAATGTGTTTGCTCTTGCTTCTCTAGTTCTTTTAATTGTGATGTTAGGGTGTCAATTTTAGATCTTTCCTGCTTTCTGTTGTGGGCATTTAGTGCTATAAATTTCCCTCTACACACTCTTTAAATGTGTCCCAGAGATTCTGGTATGTTGTATCTTTGTGGGTGCAGCACACCAACATGGCACACGTACGTATACATATGTAACAAACCTGCACGTCGTGCACATGTACCCTAGAACTTAAAGTATAAAAAAAAAAAAAGAATTGGTAATGTTCCCCAGAGGACAAGAAACCAGGAGGGACCCATTTCTTCCTCAGTAGAAGGTCAGGAAATGCCTCTGGCTAGTGGGTAGAGGTGGGAAAAGGAAGATGTATTATCTTTCTTTCAGGGCATCAGTGATACCTGTGTTCTTAGCCTGGGCTCCGATTTACAACTTGCTTCCCTGAGTGAGACTAGGGGCATTCTTTCTTTCCATGGAGACTCTGTCCCCCTTAGTCTAAGTGATAAGCAGTCTCCATGTCCATCTTCAGCTCTGAGACAACAGCAATGAGTTATTTTCTTTCTTCATATCAACCCCTTCTGGGACCTACCCGAAGATGCAATTTCTTTTACATTTTTCTCCTCCTTCGGAAGGCTCCTTCCAGAGTCACATAAATGCCCGATTCATTATACCAGTTCTAAGATAGAAGCCTGTGTTAAAGAGCCTTCGATAGATCTTTTAAATAAAGCTGGCAAAATATTTCACTTACTCTGTATTTTCTGTTCCCTGATGTCCTCCAACAAGCTTTACTTCCTAGCCCTGCTCTGCCATGGAACCAGGCACCTCTCTCCTCCCACCCCCCAGGGTTTGGCTCATAATAAACACACTTAGAATTGGAACAGGTCCTTTTATCAGCAGATTTTTAACTCTCACAAGGGAATAGACAGGTTGCCCAGTTCCTATTTCCCTGCAGGGGAAATTGAGAAAAAAGAAAGTGAGATAACTGAAATCAAGCAAATCTAGAGAAAATAGCTTTGCCTGTGACCCACAGACACCGCCTTCTCCTTCCATGGGGGCACCGTTGCCTCCCTAGGAGCCCTTAGACTTGCCCTTACGTTTCCCTTGACCCTTTTGCTCCTCCTTCTCCTTCAGTCTTTTCTTCCTTGGGGCTTTTAAAAACAGTTTTCTCCTCCCAGCCTGATTTTCCTTTTGAGGTAATCAGGGAACTATGAGATTCTGCAGAGCTCAAACTTGAGGGTTGAACATGTTTATTCCAGATCTCAACTCTGCCTCTCTCTGGTTTGGGCAGGATCTCTAACCTCTTCGAGGCTCGGTTCCCAAGGTCTGTGATGGGGCTCAGGACATACTACCCCAAAAGACGGCACTTTGGCACGCTGAATATTTTAATCTAAAATAATTTGAGAAAACCCAGGAAGAATTTTCTGACCTTCCCCTGAAGCAGGTCATAAGACCCTAACACGAGAGGTTCGCAGAGGAAGGTAGCACCCTTATCTGCCAAGACCAGGGACCCAGGGAGGAGTCCAGACAAGCCCGGCTACGTTTCCTGGAGTTCACTATGCTTACCTCACACTGTTTGTCCTATCAAGCTTCTCCATGCCTGTCCACTCTTCATCAAGCCTGCCATAAAAAACACTCAGGGCTAACTGTTCTTCAAATCTTGGTTTCCTTATGAAGGCTCTCCTGTTACATAAAACATAGTAAATAATTTTGTGTGCTATTCTCTTTTTAATCCATCTTTTGTTATAGGGGCCCCAGCCAGGAACTTAGAAGAGTAGAAGGAAAAGATTTTTCCCCTTCCTCTGCAACCTGTGAATGGCAGTGAGATCTCCTTCAACGCAGAGTCCCTACTGTCAAGGTGTTCGATGAAGCTGTACCTCACATGCCCCTGGAAGAAGCCAAATGCAAGTATCTGAAACAACAGCAGACGTAGTGTCTTTGGGGGATCACAGTGTTTGGGCCACCCTGTAAGGGGTGCTATACCCTCTCCTAAGTCCCCTCCAGCCTCTGCTCTCATTTCCTTGATGTGTCCTCTCCCACCTGGCCTTTGAAAAGACAGTTAACTTCAGAAGAGTCAATGAGCTCTCTGGGAAATGGGGAGAAGCAGACAGGCCCCTGTGCACCCCAGGATGGTCCTGCTGGCCTCAGGGCGGGTAATGCCTGCTCCTGGCTACCCACAACCTATACAGCATATACTTCACTTCCTGAAACTGCACAGGAAGTACCACTTCTGGATCTTCCAGGAATCAGGTGCCCAGGCCACTCATGTGGTGCATATTTATAACTTCTTGGGCCTTGACCATGGGCCAAATGTTACATTCACAGCTAATTTCCTATTAATTAGGTGCTGCAGTTCCTCAGCTAAATAAATAACCAGTCAGACAGGAGCCCTGAAGTTCAAAAATGTCACGGACTATAGTACAAATCGAAGAGGGGTGTAGGAGGTAGGGCCAGGAGCCAAGAGTGGATGGGGAAGGGGTAAAAAATACATTATTCTGGGGGCTGCTTCTGAAATCACCAAATTATTACTTGTTGGCCTTATAAAGACTTTAGGAAGCTACTGAGAACATTTCTAGCACTCTTCACTCAGGGTAAGAAGAGTCTGAAGGAATGCAGAGGGTTTAATTAAGGGGTCGGAGGGGGTCCTGCTGGCCTGTGAGCCAGCTTTCTCAGTGGTGTCATCTGGACGGCTGCATCCACTGTAGCACCACCTGGTCCAACCTGAATCACTTGGGTGGGCCTTGGGAATATGCAGATTTGACACCTTCCCCACAGGTCATTCCTGTGCATGCTAAAATTTGGGAAATACTGCCACCAGGATTCCTGGACAATACTCTAAGATGCTGCAGGAGACCTCAGCCAAAATCTAGAAACATTTCTGAAACACTTAACTATGTACCAAGTGCCTTCCACGTGCTCCCTCTTCTCTTTTATACTAACAACACAGAATGAGACAGAGACTACTGTTAAACTATAAATGAGAAAACAGAGACTTTCAAAAATTAAATAGCTTGGGTAAGTTAAAGATCGAGGAAGTGGCAGAAGCAGGCTGGTCCATCTTGAGTACATTGGATGCTGGTCTGTCGGTCAAAGACCTCTTCCAGTCCCACCAAATTATCAAGATGAAACTCCTTATTAACTTCTGAGTCTGTAGTTCAGTACAATTTGTAGATCCATCTCGAGGAAGCTGAGAAAATCAGACAAGCCACTGTCCTCAGACACTGAGCAACCAAGGCACCAGCATGTCCACAACAGGAGTCCAGAGTATTAACAACACAGCAATTACATCAGACTGCCTCTCTCTAAATCTAGATTCCACTTCACTATATATTTTAGAAACTTTGGGCAATGCACTTTATTTCTCTGTGCCTCAGTTTCTCCATGTATAATGATCACATGGCAATGAACCCCCCCATTTCATTGTTGGAAGGACTGGGACCGTGCACAGGCATTGCATCTCCTACAGATTTTAGGCTTATCCATGGAGTCAGCCTGATGATTCAAACACCACCACCTCTAGAAATCTCATCCTGCTTCCCTCCAAAAGTAATACCTGAATCATCAGTCCAGATACTTTGCTTTTGCTCTGGGGATGTCTCAGATTACAAAGACTGATTCTTTGATAAATGCTTTATAGGACATTTCCTCTAGCACTATGAACGTCCTTCTATAAATAATTAAACTAAACTGGTTACTGAAAGAAATGATCAAAACCCACAGTGGGAGGATGATGGGAACTTAAATATTTTGCTTTGTTCCGACAGTCTGTCCAGATACTTCCGGATTTCCCTTGGAGGACAGGAGGGTGAAGGGAGGAGCACAGTCCCCACTGCTGAATAGTGAAGACTTTCACATTGAAGACATCAAGCGGAAGGCCCAGGGACCGAGGGCAGACATTGGATGCAAATTCAGAACAGACAGACATGAAGACTAGCAAGGAAAGAAGACATCTAAATGGACTTTTCTTAAGAGTACCCACTGCAGGCCAGAGGCAAGGACAAATTGGTAAGAAAACAACCAGATGGTAGCAAAAACATTGGAGATAAAATGTAGAGAAGAAGAGAGCTGCATCCTCAACAGGAATAGAGACCTCCAACCTGCCTAGGAACCCCTGCACCCCCCAAGGTAGGCCTCATACTCTGGTCCAAAGAGGGGGCCGTGAGTTTGGTCAAGAACCCCCACAGAATGCATTTCTCTCTTCCATCTAGACCATTAACCACTTTCCTGGAATTCACTTAGGATGCTCTGACCCTAGCCTGGAGATTTTGCAGATGCTTGTTCACATATTTGTGCCCCTAGGGGAACAGTATTTCCTTAAGTGGAAAGTCTTCCTCTCACTGCTAGTATCCAGATTCTTTCATAATAATACTGTAAACCCTTGCTAATAGGCCCTAACTGGACGGCTATAGTGAAGTGGGCATTAAAGGACGCTTAATAAATGTAGATGTATTATTGGTACAATTACTTTTGCATCACCATAATACTTTCTAGCACATGTGGAGACAGGGAACATGCAAGGGGTCTTGGTAAACTTATAAATGTTTGTATCAAGAGAAAAGAATCAGCTGTAGCTAAGGCTGCTTTACTTGAAAAGAGTTTGTGGGCCTTTAGTCTTAATTAACATACCTCTGTCTCCCGACCCCACCTCCATTATGTGGATAAACTCAAGCCCACCCAAGGACCAGATTATCACAAATTCTGTATCGGTGAGGCACTGTCATTCCAAAGACAACTCTGCTCACACTTCCAAAATAATGTGCCGGGCAGTGGGAGGTTGGAGGAGGGGGATGTATAAGCGCTCCTAGCAGGCTGTGAGCATGGGTTGATTTTTGCCCCTTAGATGTGAACCTATAGTCATAGATTTCAGGAGGAGAAAACAAATTAGGCCAGAGGCTGAAAACAAGCAATAGGTTTTGGCGTCTGAATGTATCTGTAGCCCACATATTCCTTCCCCTAACAGCCTATGTCTTCTTTCTCTTCCTGTCCTTGGTTTCCATATAAATGTGACTGAGGAAGAATTCTCCTTTTGCATTTTTACTGAGCAACAGTTCAGGGTGGTTATATTGTCACATTTCCAGGAGGAAATGCTAATGAAGCTAAACCAAATCTCCCCTGTCCCCACCTCCAAAAGGCAGAAACTGGCAAAACCAACACAATTTAGAGCCACTAACTCTACAATTAGTCTGATTAGAAACAGTTTGCTTTTGTGTTTCATGCTTTTGAGTTTGGGTACGCATCTTGTGATGTTTGTTTTTAAGATGACACTTTTGCAATAATTATCGGGGGAATTTTCCTATCCACGTCTCTTTCAGGGAGGATTAGCCCTGGGTTTCAGGATGTGAGACTCCATCATCATAATGCTTGGGCTCAAAGGCACTGCCTTTCACAGCCCTTTTCCAGTCATTGCAATCACTGATTGGTTTGCATTCCTCCACTTCTGATTTCTGCAAGTCTTAATCACTTCGTTTTGTGAACTGAAAGAAAGAGGCAAAGCCACTTCCCAAAAGTCTTAGTGCCTCTAGCATTGTGCTGGACACATGGACTGTACTGGATAAATACGGGTTGACTGATTTCTTGATTGATTGACCCATATTACAATGCAAAGCCTTAGCTCTCTGCCATGTTGAAACATATACTCTTTCCCAGAAAAAAAAAAAGTTATACAGTGACTCTGCTAAGAGCTTTTTTTTGGTTAACACCATGGGCCCTCCAAATACCACCTCAAAATACTAGATCTGCCTCCCCACCAGCTGATTCTAAACCTTTGCATTAAAGAGTTCATTCATGTGTTTACCAAACGTTTGCAAGAGACTACTCTATGCCAGTAATGGAGGGATGCTCAAAAGTGAAGATACAGACCGTTCAGAGGAGAAGCCACACATTCATCCAATAACCTCAGGAATAAATGCAAAATAGTAACAATGGTAAGAGTTCTGAAGTGATACAAGGGCATTCAAAGAGGAAACCTGATGGTATGTGGGGGGCCAGGGAAGGTTACCTGGGGAAGTACCATTTGAGCCAAGCTCTGAAGAATGTAAAAGCGACCCCCAGGAGAAAGGCAGAAGTACAAGTCCAGCAGTGGCCTTGGCTAGAGACCTTTACCTTTGCACAGCACGCACCACTCCTCCAATCCTCCAGAGACCCGTGAGGAAGGCAGGGCCACTTGTTTACCCAAGAATCTCAGAAGCTCAGGCTTATCCTGCATGAGCCAAATAATAAATGGAGCATCTAGGACCAAGCCCTCTGCTTGCCCCCATTACAGTACTGCATGGGATTAACTTGCCACTGTAGAAATAGCTGGTGCTTGCTGCTTTTTCTATGGTTGCAAAGACAATATGTGATTACAAGAAAAAAAGTCAGAAAGATGCAAATAAGAAAATTAAAATCAGGCCAGGCATGGTGGCTCGTGCCTATAATCCCAGCACTTTGGTAGGCCGAGATGGGCAGATTGCTCGAGCTCACAAGTTTGAGGCCAGCCTGAGCAACATAGCGAGACTTCATCACTATTTAAAAAAATAAAATGAAAGAAAGAAAGAAAACTAAATTTACCTTATACCCAGAGATGGCTAATGAAAAATGTTCATCTGTTTCTCTAGAGAATATTTGCTAGGGAAAGAGAGATGGATATAGTGACTTAAAAAAAATCAACATAGTACTTTAAAGAGATATTCTCCATTTTTATACCTACATCCATCTCTATTTATCTATAATATCCCCATTATTAAATACTCTTCTAAAACGTAGTTTTAATGGCTGAAAATATTCCTAATATTCTATCTACTAGGCATCATAATTTAACTATTTATATCCTCCTTGTTAGACCAGTAGAATATTTTTAACTGGTCGCTATTTTGAATGATTTAGTAACAATCCTCCAGCTCCTACAATGTAATCATGTTTTCTTTCTTCTTTTCTTTCTTTTTCTTTTTTTTATTTTTTATTTTTTGAGAGGGAGTCTCGGTCTGTCACCAGGCTAGAGCGCAATGGCTCAATCTCGGCTCACTGCAACCTCTGTCTCCTGGATTCAAGTGATTCTCCTGCCTCAGCCTCCCGAGTAGCTGGGACTACAGGTAACGCCACCACACCCAGATAATTTTTGTATTTTTAGTAGAGAAGGAGTCTCACCATGTTGGCCACGATGGTCTCGATCTCTTGACCTTGTGATCCACCCGCCTTGTAATCACATTTTCTAAGAGAAATGTTGATGGGGGCAGTGCTGGGTCCCCATGCTGTGCTGTCTACACAACACACATCATGCTTTCCACCTCTCATAAGTTGCCTACAGCGAGCCTTTGCCCCATGGAGGTAACAGATGCTCTCCATGAGCCTCCACCTGAATCCATTTTCAAAAACCCACTTGTCAGATCCTAAGCCAAGCCTATAGCAGTGGAACAAAGTCAGAGTCACCAGTTTGCATGAAAACCGAGATCTTAGCCTTGAGTTCATTGGCATTTAAGCTATCAATGCTCTTTTAATTTTCCAATTATCATTGTTCAGATCCTCAGGACATTTTTTAAATTGAGGTGGACCTTAAGTGTGATCTTGAAATTCATAGTTTTCAGGTGAGAATATTCATTATTAATCTATTTCCTAGCTCTTCTTTTGCCTATATATTCTTCCATTCTCACCCTGAAGCTGCACATTTGTTCCCAAGTGCAACACTGAAAGGTGAGCAGTGTAAATGTTTTGCCTGGAGCTGGAAACTGTTCACATTAGTTTCATGGTGACCCAGATAAGCAACATGATGAAAAAGATAAATTTTATTGCATCCCTCTCTATAACATCCTCTTCACTTTATTATGAATAATCATATTTCACACATCTGTCACTCATATGTAAGGGCATAAATCTCTAGTTACAAACTGATATAAACTTTGCTCTACTACCTTTCCAGTATAAAGATTATAAGAATTTTACTGAATCATTAAGGTTTTGTTTTGTGATTTTAAAAATATATATTTGTAGGTTTTATAATTTCAAAAAGTTTGAAAATCCACTAACCAAGCTAATCTACCAAAATATTGTTCACATACTCATCTACCTTATCTCCCTGCTTAGACTGTCAAGTCAACTTAGGACAAATAACCCAATTTTACCTTTTTTTCCATCTTCCCTGCCCAAATGAGTGCTGTGCATACAAGAGGCATCCCTTCTTCCCCCAAAAAACTATGTATTATTACCATTGGTAGTCAGAACTTTACGTACGTACGTGTGTGTGTGTGTGTGTGTGTGTACGCACAGATATATATTCATTACATACACACACATGTAAAGTCCTGACTACGAATGATACTGAGCTGAAAAAGAGTCAGTTAGCCATGATCATCAATACGAAGTCTCCAAGGCATGTCAGTGCCAAGACACAGTGTTCTGGCTTCAAACACAGTGGAATAAACAGGCTCCCCTTCACCCAGTCTCTAGAACTATTCCCTTTGTTTAACTCTTTAATTATTCATTACCACTATTGTTTTTCAAGTCCACAATCACCAGAAGGGTCTTGGAATCCCCCACACTCTTAACTGCCACATGGTCTTTTCATTTGAAGATGATGAAAGTTCTCCTTGAGCCCTATCCCCAGGGAAGAGGTGAAAACTGACTATGAGAGGGAGATCTGGATAAAAAACACTTCCTAAACCAAAATTTAAAAGTTGGACTATGGCCAGGCATGGTGGCTCATGCCTGTAATCCCAGAACTCGGAGAGGCTGAGGCGGGTGTATGATTTGAGGTCAGGGGTTCAAGACTAGCCTGGCCAACATGGTGAAACCCCATCTCTACTAAAAATACAAAAATTAGCCAGGTGGTAGAGGTAAGCACCTGTAATCCCAGCTACTCAGGAGGCTGAGGCAGGAGAATTGCTTGAGCCTGGGAGGCAGAGATTGTAGTGAGCCAAGATCAAGCCACTGTACTCCAGCCTGGGTGACAGAGTGAGACCCTATCACAAAATATATATAGAGAGAGAAATAAAAAATAAATTTAAAAAATAAAAAAGTTGGACTAGAGGCTTAGGAGACAAGCAGCCTAAGAACGAACTCAGGTCCATGAACTAGCTATGTGACCTTGGACATGTTACTGAATCTCTAAGTCTCAGTTGTTCTATCTTTGAAATAAGGATAATAATAACCTACCCCAAAGATGGTGCTGAGGGGTAACTGAGGCTCTTCATGTAGAGGTTGGCAACGTGCCCAGCACAGAGTTAGCACTCAATAAACATTGGCTGCACTTGTTAGTGTAAATGTTGTTTGGAAGGTAATATAGTGCCAACTTGAGAACATACACTGCTGTGTTAGATTAAGTTCAAATCCCAGCTCCTTCAAGCTTGGGCAAGTTTCTATGCCTCTCTGTGCCTCATCTGTAACATAGAAATGAAAATGTATCTGCTTCATAAAGTTATAAATTGAAATGAAATAAGCCAGGTAAAAAGCTTGGCATGGTGCCTGGCATGTTGAAAACATCCAATATATGTACATCATTATTATTAATAGTACTATTACTATTGCTACCAGAATGACTTTCATACGACATATACCGGGAAAAAAAGGATGTAAGAAAATGCTTGTTTCTAAAGACCAAACAACGGCCTACCTTTTTCCTCCTGTATTTGCTTTGTTTCCTTGTAAGGCACACTCTGACATGTTTCCAAACCTGCATGGAATTACTTGCCCCAATCTGTCTACAAATTATAGTAAGAAAGGGGAGTCCCATGTCCTAAGCTCAGAGATCTTTCCCTTCTTTTCTAGGGGCTTATGAACCTTAGCCACCAATGTGGGAATGCATCCTCCCTTCTCCTACCACCTCTGGAATTTATTCCCAGATTCCTTATTTCTAAGGGCAAAATGAGAAATGGATTACCTAAGGAAAATGTGGGCCCTTCAGAGAAGCTTGGCAGCCGCCAATCCACCAACATAAATGAAATAATCACCTGTACTTATTTCTAACACACAAAAGCCCCAGAAATGGAGCAGAACTCAAATTCATGTGTGTAAGACTTGCTTAATTTCTCACTTAATGCTAAATAGTAAAACAGCCCCCAATCTCCCCCAGGCTAATATATCTGTGTCCTTGCCTAGGTTTTTAGGTCCCAGAGCCATACAAATTTCACCTTCATGGAGAACATGCACACTAATTCCAATCTAAATATGCAACCTCAGGCCAGGTGTGGGGGCTCATGCCTGTAATCCCAGCACTTTGGGTGGCTGAGATGGGTGGGTCACCTGAGGTCAGGAGTTTGAGACCAGTCTGGCCAATGTGGTGAAACCCTGTCTCTACTAAAAATACAAAAATTAGCCGGGCATGGTGGCATGCACCTGTAATCCCAGCTACTCCGGAGACTAAGAGAGGAGAATCTCTTGAACCCAGGAGGTGCAGGTTGCAGTGAGCCCAGATCGTGCCATTGCACTCCAGCCTGGGTGACAAGAGTGAGACTCTGTCTCAAAAATAAATAAATAAATAAATAAAATAAATGTGTAACCTCAAAACAGGAAGCTCCTCAGATCAAAGGAAACTCAGATTCAAGATGAGAATTCTAAGTCTCCACTGCTCATGTGTTTCTGTAACAACCCAAAGAGGTATTTTCATAAATTCACGAATTCCACAAACATTTATTGAGCATCTCCTTTGGGACAACCAGTTATTGTGCTGGTTTATTGGGATACCCATATTATTAAGATGGGTTCCTGCCTTCAAGGAACTCACAGTCTGTCTAGTAGTAGAGCTACAGGCCTAAATAAGTCATAATAATGCTATGTGAGAGTGAAATGATGAGGGGAGATACTCAGGAAATTATGATCACAGCCTGAGAGTGTCTGCGAATGCTCCCATGGGGGGCATGTTTGTGGTGCATCTTCCAGCCCCAGGAGGAGTTGGCCAGGCAAAGGAGGTCAAGGTCAGGAAACTGGGAGAGCGCATCTCAGGCAGAGAGAAGGACATGAACAACAGCGTGGAGAAGCGAATCACGGTATGTAGGAGAGCAGAAAGTTCAAGATGGGTAGTGGTGCAAGATGAAGCTGGAAAGGTGGGCAGAAGCCAGACTATGGAGAGCCTTTTAAGCTAAGCTAAGAGTATGGACAACACTCCACAGGCATTGGGAAGCCATGATGGCTTTAAGCCGGGGACCAGCATAGTTGTCTTTGCATCTCAAGAAGACTGCTCTGGGGGCTGCAGGACAAAATAGTCTTGAGACCACAAGTGGTAAGACCAGTTACAAGGTTACAGCAGGAGCCCAGATAAGATATAATTTAAGCCTGACTCCTGTCCAGTCCTTATATCTCTGTTTAAATAAAGTCCTTGCATTTCATTATAAAGCACTTGTCATTCACCTAATAGAATTACTAGGCCCATCCTAGTTCACATTGACCCAAATGCCACTGGAGCAAAGTTTTGCGTTTCACAAGACCACAGGTGTCTCTGAATTGAGCTAATCTACAAAGGCTGCAGCAGTACAGCTTTCCTACCTGACTCTCAGTTCTGACTGTGGACAAGCAAATGGAAGCAACAGCGCCCACCAGGATCCATGTGCCTCCAAGTGAGTGCAATTCAGTGCTAGAGCAAAAGCCAATGGCATGCATTAGTTATTACTATAAGACGCAATTCTGCAATAAAATACAACACTGTCACTTTCGATATGTACTAAAAGTGATTTACCAGAGCTCATGGGGAGTGACTTAGATGACTATTTGATTACAATACATAGGATAAATCACCTTCATTTGAGGGTTAAATTATCCCATCTGACAACTCTAGATCAATTTGACAGTTAAAATCAGTGTCCCCACCCTCCCTACCCAAGGCACACTGAGTTTGTCCTGGTTCACGTGAGTGAAAAAAGCAAAGCATACAACAGATGCTTTTCTTTTCCTTCCATAGCAATTCCCTATCCTTTATTCCACTGAAGCCCCAGGTCCTCTGAAGTCATGTCTAAAAACACTAACCCACTCTACAGTCATCATGGTAAATGTCTGCAGTCCAAATGCAGAGTAGTGAGAACTAAACTTCTCATAAGATCACCTTGTTTATGAATGATCTAGGATGAGTGTATCCAAGAGAGGTAGTCTTCAAATATGGCTGCCAATCACTCCTCCCCTTTCAAGTACATGCATGCCATTCTGCCAATAATACTCTGAGTTTAATTTCCCTCCCCTTGAATCTGCATTGTCCATGTGACTTGCTTTACTTATAGAATTGACAGTGCACCAATTCCAGGCTAAGCCTTAAGAAGACAAGTGTCTTAGTTCAGGCTGCTATAACAGAGTACAACAGAGGGAGTAGATTAGACCACGAACATTTATTTCTCATGTTTCTACAGGTTGGAAGTCTGAGATCAGGGTGCCGGCCTGGTTGGGTTCTTGGTGAAAGCCATGTTTCTGGATCTGTCCTCCCATGGCCTTCTTTGGTGCATGCATGCAGAGATCTCATCTCTTCCTCATTTCTCAAGACATTAATTTCATCGTAAGTGCTCCAATCTCATGACTTCATCAAACCCTAATGACCCCCAGATGCCCTACCTCCAAACACCATCACCCTGGGGATAAGGGCTTCAACATATCAATTTCAAGGGGACACAAACATTCAGTCCATAGCAGCAGGGATGCTTCCACTTTGGAGATCTTGAAATCTAGTCACCATGTAAGAAGCTGGGTTAGACAACTGAGCAATGAGAGGCCTTGTGAAGGAGCGTTCCTGTACATCGCAGGCTCAGCTAAGTTCACAGCTGAATGCAACCACATAAATGACCAGGCTAACATTACATGAAATATAACTAACTGGACGGCTTACCCAGTCAACCCATCAACTCATGGGAAATAATAAATTGTTATTGTTTAAGCTACCAAATGTTGTGACAGTTTGTTACGGAAGAGTAAAGAACTGACACAGCATCTTTTCTCCTTGACAAAACTAAAACTTCCTCATGAATATATTACAATAACTGGCATAGACTGAGTGCTTTTTACATGATAGACATTTTGTACATATATTGACATCTCATCCACATGACAGTCATGCAAGCTAAATAGCATTCCCATTTAACAAATAGGAAACTGAGGCATAGAGAGGATTAATAACCTGCCCAAGTCTTAGAACCATTTCTCAAGTCTATCTGTATCCAAAGCCTGGGTGTTCACTCTCCTGTAATGAAATCTATGGTTCAGAAGTAAGTGGGTGGACATTTCTAAATTACATGCTTATTAAAACACCATGGCACAGAAAGATGTGTCAGCCTTAGAGTCAGATAGCTTGGAACCAAATCCTGTCTCCAGCATGTGAGCCTCCCTTGCTCTCCTCTCCCACATGCTACATGGCAAGATTTTTATATTAATCCAAAGAGTCAGACTTCTCCATTATAAATATAGTATTCTCTACCCCTCCATGATCGTGTGGTTTTTCATCATTTTCTCTTAACCTCCTGTTCTTTAATGCTGTGATTTATTTTCTTTGCTACTTTGACACAAACTGTTTAAATGGTGTGCCCTTGGACAAAATGCTGACTCTTTCTAATATTTATTATTCTGGGCCATCAAACAGATCCTATGATTCCTATCTTGCAGGGTCATGGAGAGGAATAGATCTCGTAATACAAATAAATCCCCTGGCACTTAATAGGCACTTAATAAAGGGCATGGTGTTAGTATTAATACTGTTAGGCAGAGTGGCTGATGCTTGGTCTATGAGGTTGAAGCTGCCTATTTCATGAGAAAGGAAAACACCACCAGAATCGCCTAAACATTTTTGGCAGTCAACTTGCCCATTTAAAAAGATAGAAAGGGACAACTCCCCTGGTGACTAGATACAATGTGTCAGTTCTAGTTCTAAAGATCAGGACAGTGTGCACAACACCCACCCTGCCCTTACACAGTCACACACACAACACTTGAGTGTCAATAAAAGGCATATGCTAAGGCCTTGTCAAGGCCACATGTCACCACTACACTTACACCTTACACACTTCACTACCTCCTCTCAACTTGACAATATCACCCCCAGAAAAAAAAAAATCACAAATCCAAAAAGGATGGTGTATTAGCCTGTTCTCACGCTGTTAATAAAGACATACCCAAGACTGGGTAATTTACAAAGGAAAAAGGTTTAATGGACTCACAGTTCCACATGGCTGGGGAGGCCTCACAATCATGGCAGAGGGCAAAGGATGAGCAAAGGCACATCTTACACGGTGACAGGCAAGAGGGTGTGTGCAGGGGAACTCTCTTTTATAAAACTATCAGATCTCGCGAGACTTATTCACTGTCACAAAAACAGCATGGGAAAAGCCTGCCCCATGATTCAGTTACCTCCCACCAGGTCCCTCCCATGGACATGTGGGGATTATTACAATTCAAGGTGAGATTTGTGTGAGGACACAGAGCTAAGCCGTATCAGATGGGCCACTGACCTCAAACACTATAGTGGATGTTTTTGGTGCCCCTTCCAGATCTCCTTTACCTTCAAGTGCACTCATCCTCCAACTGCTGCAGGTGTTGGCTGCTAATTGCACTGCACATCATCCTTCTCTGCAGAATTGTCTTTAGCTAATGGGAGCCACTTCACCTGGAGACATCTGGGAGGTTACACCCAAGGCCAATGGCCACCTGATGCAGGGGTATAAAAGCTTAGCCCAGGCCAGGTGTGGTGGCTCATGCCTGTAATCCCAGCACTTTAGGAGGCCAAGGCAGGTGGATCACCTGAGGTCGGGAGTTCAAGACCAGCCTGACCAACATGGAGAAACTCTGTCTCTACTAAAAATACAAAATTAGCTGGGCGTGGTGGTACATGCCTGTAATCCCAGCTACTCAGGAGGCTGAGGGAGAAGAATTGCTTGAACCCAGTAGGCGGAGGTTGCGGCGAACCAAGATCATGTCATTGCACTCCAGCCTGGGCAACAAGGGTAAAACTCTGTCCAAAAAAAAAAAAAATGCTTAGCCCTGTTGCCTCAACGCAGAGCAAACTCTGTGTCACAAGTCATGCTCAGCTCCTCCGTGGATCAGGCTGAGCTAGACCTCAGCTATACCACATCTTTGCTTAGCTTCCCTCGCCCTGCTCTGCCTCCCTCACTTCCTTATAGCTTTTCCCCAAGAGCACTCCCTCAACAAATCACTTAAAGAAGAATCCCCATCTCAGGCTCTGGCTTTGACCCATGACAATCCTCTTGATGCCTTCAAGCAAAGGTAAGAAGAAAACACTTCTTCCTTCTCTTAAGAGGCTTCCTGTTCCCATATCAAAGATTTTGGCTTAAATAACAGGTTAAAAACCAAAAAGTCATCAAGCAAAGCAAAGAAAATGAGAGACTTCCTATGACAACATCAGCATTCAATCCCCACCGCAGGCCACTCTGCTGGTTTCCCAACCTCACCACCACTCTGAAGAGTAACGGCCAACAAAGAAAATCACTTCCAAATGCAACTAGAGGGATGCAGTTCAAGAGAAAGGGAAAGCAGAATTAATATTGGTTGATCATACCAGGAAACCACAGGTTTGGTCTATGGAGTCGGCTGAGCCGTGGTTAAGAGCGCAAGCTCTGAAGTCACGTGACATGGGTTTAAATCCCCACTCTTCCCCTTACTGGCTGGGTGACCTTGGGTAAGTTACTTAACATTTCTAACCTTAGTTTTCCCATCTAAATATGAGATTAATAATAATACATATGTTTTAGAGTATTACAAAATGTGAACCAATACTCACCTGGCACATAGTAAATGCCCAAGTAATATTAGTTATTGTTATCTTGAGTAAAACAATGTGTGTATCAATCAATGTAGGTGAAGTTATGGAACAGTAAAAAAACCTCCAAATTTCAAGCACCTTAGTACACCACAAGTTATTTCCCTCTAACAGTACCTGCCATTATGTTGGCTGGGATGCTCGGGACCCAGGCTGACTGACCAGCCACCTTGTTGAATGTTATGGCTGCTATGCCATCCACACTTCAGTGCCCTGATCCAGAAATCACAGACCTTATTGGGCTCACAGTTCATTGGCTAGACTTGTCACATAGCCCCTTCCAGTGACAAGTGAGTCAGGAAATGTCACTCTGTTATGTCCCAAATAAGAAATGTCTATCAGTGAGCACCACTAATGTCTTACTACATTGTGCTGAACAGGTTACATGCATTCTTTGTTTAAATCTCACAACCATCCTAGGATGTAGGGAATATAATCAGTTCCATTCTAAAAATAAGAAATTGAGAAATAGAAAGGTTAAATAACTTGCTTAAGGGAATACCATTAGCAATGATAAGGGTTATTTTCTATTTGGAAATGAAAACACAGACACATAAAATCTCAGAGTTGGAAAAGGACATTTGAGGTCTGTGAAATTCAACCTCTCATCCAATGTGATAATCCCTTCTGTAAGTAAATCACAGAAGCATGAAAACAGGGTCATCCCTTGGAAAAAGCAAGCTGGCAGCCACCCTGGTCCCATGCTTGGATAGGGGGAGGGGCAGGGGAATTGCACTGGTGGATTTTGATTTTACATGTATACATATGAGCAATTTAGGGGGCTTCCCCATCACCAGATGAGGTACTCTGCGCCCATAGGCTTCCAGAGACAGCCATGCATGGAAGTGATGTTTTAAATTGCAAAATCCCACAGAGTGGGCACTAACAATGAATGAATGCACAGTTCATAAAAGAGCCAGGCTTTCTGTGAATTGCCTCAAATTCTCACAATAACCTTGTGGGAAGGTATTATTATCCCCATTTGACTAATCAGGACACTGAAGTCAGAGACCAAAGTGATCTGGTTAGTCAGAGTCAAGGCAGGGATCCCAATACAAATGGCCCTCACCCAGGGTCTGTGGTGCAGCAGGGAAAGGCTCAGCTTAATCAGAACCCCTCCACTATTCTGTGATCTGGTATAACTGCTCAAAATACTAATTCAAAAACAAACATAACAAAACCCATACGTTAATGACAAGTTAATTCACTATTGACATGCTTAGTGTTGTGAAGTCATGTGCTGCGTGGGGAGATAAACCTCCAAATTGCTGAGTTTGTAAACTCTGGAGTTTACAGACAGGGAGAAAATAACTGAAACTAATGTTGACCAAATTGTTGGCTATTGGCCAAGCTTGCATGAGTTGATACATAACATTTTCATTTAATTTTCATAATTTCTTCAGGAACTTGGTCTTTCTATTATCCTCATTTACAGATTATGAAATCTAGACTCAACGAGATTAAATGAATTATCCAAGGTCACCCAGCTAAAAAGTATAAGCCTTCTCCACCAAGCTGCCTATCTCAGGGCCAAGGGAAGAAATCACTGACAAGAAGTTCCCATGGCAGGAGGCCCTGACTTCCCATCTAATAACTCCCCTAATCCTAACCCTAATCCTGACTCCCCTTCTAGTAACCCCCATATATAATAATATCCCTGCTGTGGAGTTTTAATTATTTCAGGAAGTTGTGTCTCTTCTTCATCATCCTTAGAAGGAGTCTGCCAAGAGTTTTGCATTTTTCAGCTAAGGAGGTTTTTTTCTTCATCAGCTGAAGGCTCAAGATTTTTCCTTTGATTCTACTCCAATGTTCCAACTCAGGCCTTCTGACATCAGCTGCTCCCACCCACCTATCTCTCCATATGCTGATACCCAACCAACACCATCTGTAGGATCAAAGATGTTCGGGGTCCCTCTGGTCTGAAGAAGAACCCTGGCTCAGGAGTTAAGAAACTTGAAGGTCATTGAAAAACCTATAAGGTCATTGAAAAACCATATGTCCTATAGTCCATTTAGACATCATTTCCTATTCTTCATGCCACTGAGCCACTTTGGAATACTCCTGAGCATAGAGCAGACATATTGATAGGTAAGGAGGAGAATAAGGAAACATAGGTATTATAGATGCTGTCAGCCCTGGAGGGATGGCTCTGTACAGACACCTAACAGAGCTATAATAGAGATCACTTGAGAAGCTTCCATTGAAGATGTCACTACCTGTCTCCAGCATAAACTGAATTTCCTCAGAGACTTACTGGTTGTCCACTTTCATTTTATTCTTATACCCATTGGCCTAAGCTAACCAGTGTAATTTATTTCCCTGGGCACAGTTACTGATCGAGAAATAGGCAGGCAACCTAATAGGGCCAATGATAGAAAAGCCCAGGAATCTTTCTGATAATTC
Organism: Rhinopithecus bieti; assembly: GCF_001698545.2. Taxonomy (NCBI): domain Eukaryota; kingdom Metazoa; phylum Chordata; class Mammalia; order Primates; family Cercopithecidae; genus Rhinopithecus; species Rhinopithecus bieti. The sequence goes on along the minus strand of NW_016807225.1, from coordinate 4,975,788 downwards.
AGAAAAGTAACTTTTATATCTCCCCCTAGACAGAAGCTAAGCAAAGTAAGGGTTGGAGCTGCTGCATCAATCTTGTGATCATGAGGCAAGAGGAGAGTAGAACTAAGTTGAAAGATGAGAACAGAAAACCCAGCAATATTACACGAGACCTTGCATCAAGCTATTCCTAGACCCAGAGCAACCCCTAGACTTTCTCCTTATGGGACCCTCTAAAATTTTCTTTGACTTAAGGCAGTTTGGGTTGGGTTTTCCTGTCACTTATAATCAAAATAATCCTGAAAGACTACCATAACTGAAAAAGGGTCATAATGTCTGGTGGAAATAGTAGAAATTGAGATCTACCTTTTCAATACACTGCTTATCTGTGTGTCATTGCATTATATTTGCTTCTCAGCCTCTTGACCAAACCTGAGAAAAATCAAGAAGCAGACCCAAATTATATTGAATACTTTCTGCCTTTCTCATCTCAGGTGCCTTTGAATGCTAAATTCATATCAAGAGGTTAGGGATTTTCACCCCTTCATAGGAATAGCTAAATTGAATGAGAGAGTGAGAATAATTTTGAATGCAAAGGAAGGGCAAAGGGCCAGTTATGGAGATGATGAGTCCACATCAGTGGTCTATACATGTGTCTCTCTTACTCCCTGACCACGCCTCTTTTCTCTCTGCTCTCAAAGTGCCTTGTACATGTTAATCCTGTGATTCAGGCAAGACACTTAACAAGCCAGTGTCCCAGTTTCCTCACCTACAAAATATGGATAAGAGTCTTACAGGCTTGTGATAATGCAATGACTTCAGCATGTAAAGCACATAGAATGGTACCTAGCATATAGCAGCCACCATCCACACCTGTTCTTGCTATTCTTAGAATTGGCATCATCATCCAGGTTGTGAGCTCTTTGGTAGGAGATGATATGACTTGCTTTTCTTTGTATTTGTAGCAACTAGCCCAGTGTCCAGCTTCATAAGTATTTATTGAAGGGTGTCCCTTGGCAGGGGTTCTGCAAAAAGATTCATGCATTTATGTTTTATCCCATGATATTAAAATTGAATTTCTAATAGAATTTCAAGCCCTGAAGTAGGACATTATGGGAGAGATTCTTGGACCATCCTCACTCTGTTAAGTTCTATTAATAGCTGAGAAATAAACAAGTCAGGTAGAAGCTGTTCCAGAACAGCTCTCAACTTGAGATGAAATCTCCAAACCACTCCACCAGAAGCCATCCTCAATCTGACTTATGACTTTGCCTTCAAGTGTTTCTTCATTTCTCCAGCATGCAGAGGGGAAGTGTACCAGGAATTTCCTCTCCTTCCGGCTTTGAAAACCATCACCCTCATGAGAATTTTCTGAGCAAATAGTTGTCTTGCAGCTCTCTGAAATAAGCTCTTCAGAGGCACCTATGGAGTGGGCTTGTCATTCCATCACTAGGATGTGACCAAAGCAGCAGAGTGGTGAGATGTCAACTAGGTGTTTCTGTTTTCAGGGGGAAAGCACCCTGAGTAAAGATACTGTACAGGAAAATTTGTTGCAAGGCAAATGACAGGAGGGAGGCAATTCTGATGGTGAAAGAGATTCACCTCCAAAGAAAGCAAACATTTTCATGTGATAAATTTCTCTTATATGTGGACTCCCTAGTTCCATGCAATGTTAACAATTTCTTCTATTATCTTCTTGTTCTGACATATGCTTGGGAGATCAGAAGTGTAAACAGGTAATTCAATTGAGCAAATAAATTGCCTCTCCTCCCTTCCAAGCTGTTAAGCAGGCACTTTTAGCATTGCATAGGCTTAGATCAAGTTTCCCAGAGGCTGGCAAAATGAGGATGGTAAAATGAGACCTTAGAGAAGCAGGGGAGGGTGTGGCACATCGTCAGAATGTGGGAAGACTTGGGCATAGTCTTCTCAGTAGAAACAAATAGTTTGTTTCACACAAACTTGTTAAAGATCTTCATGAGATGGAAATAAGGTAACTTCAGACACATGGTGAGTTGGCTACAAAAGGACCTAGTTCTTTCCTATAATTATTTCTAGAAATACCAATCCATGTTTATCCCATATAAGTAGAAGACTGAGAACTCCAGGCCTGTTTCATGCCATTTCACCTGTGTAATTATCTCATTCTGCATTTGTTCAAATGCTATTTGTGGAGGACCTCTCATATCCCATGCACAGTAAGGCAGCAATTATAAGGGTCCAATGGGGGAAGGGCAGCACTGAAACACTGGGGATGAACAAGATAGTGTGGGTTTAAGACGAATTTGGATATAAAATCAATAGGACTTTGTTGACTAATGGGATGTGTGAAGGCAGCACAGAGAGGCTGAGCAGCAAAATTAAAAAGAGAGGTAAAGATCCAGAATCTGAGATTATTCCCAAGTGTGGCTGGGCATGGCATGGTGTTACACACAGAAGAGCAGAGCCTGGATAGAGGAAACCTTGAGGGGTGATTTCAGCACAGGGCTCAAAGAGTCAATGCCTAGGACTCCTGATGGCCCTCTGAATCCTGGCTACAATTCTATCAACTACCAAGTTTCTTCTGCAGCCCTTTGCACCTGCTAAATTCAATTTAGTTCAAACCCAGGAAGAAATGGCCTTCCAAAGCATAACCCCAGGTTTCTTTGCAAGAATAACAAAGCTTGACTATAAAATAATTCTACCTGAGGAAAGAAGAGAAAAAGCAACAACAACAGAAACACCTTGATAGGGGACTTAGTAGCAGAAATTAAAGAAGATTATACAAAGTCAAACAGGAATCAGTACATGTGGACCTCAGGTCAAACTCACGTCTCCTGATTCCTCCTAGTGCAGTCTTTTTTTCATTACCCATGATGCTTCTCTGCTTTTCTGGAAAAGAAAAAGAATGAGTTCTCTGTTTTGATGGGCCAAGCCCTAAGCTTCCCACTCATGACCTCAGGATATGCCTCCAGAAACAAAAGCCCTTTAAGCAAACCTAGGCATGAGTTGGTAGGAGTTAGTGAAACAACAAATGTCACATCATCTTAGGGCCATTCAACAGGATCCCAGTCCCTAAGACCCTGTCTCTGTCTCCTTGTACCCTGCTTTATCACTGAGCACCTGCTGACTTTTAGGACCCAAGTTTCACTGGAGCAGGTAGCCAAGAACTGACATCAATAGGCTATTAGAGTTCAGGGTATATGCAGCCTCAGACTAGACAGGGAATCTTGGGATCACTTCCACTGACATGATCTGACCCTACTGGTTCACTGATTTCTACCTTAGTAGACTAAGACTCCCATACCCCCAACCCCAACCTCTGAGGTCTAGGAGGAAGCTATCAGGATGCAGCAAGGTGGTTTTGGGGTCAGAGGGCACTGGTAATAACACATAGCTGGCCAAAACATCTACTCCCAGGAACATCAGAAGACTGACATCATAACTCCTAACCCAGGCTTACCCACCCTCCACTGCTACTAGGGCTTGTGCTGTGAGGAGTTCTGTTCCCCCTTGCCTCTCTAAATCCTCTGCTATGGGACGTTAGTGGGCTACCAACCATTCATTGCCCTTCTCCTACCAAGATTTTCCTTTTGCAAAATGTATTCTTTATTAGTCTTACCTATACTATTTAGTAGAGGGTGCAGAATAAACTATCTCCTGCCTACCCCCAGCCACAGTTGAGGCTAATGAGAGAAAGTGGCCCCAGGAACTATGTAGGAGTCTGAAACTCCTGCAGTCATCCTTCAGCTTCTGGGGGATAGGGTCCAGAGGACAATAGGTAGCTGAGTTGAGGATAAAGCCAACTCAGCAGGAGACACTAGACAGAAATATCCAAACCTTGGTCACATTGATCTTCTCAATTACATGAGCCAATAACCACCCCCTTACTGTTTAAGCCAGTTTGGGTTGGGTTTTTTGTCATCTGCTCATGCTTCGAAGCCCATCTTAATTTCTACTTCTCCATGGGAGTCATCTCTCACCAAACTTTCTAGCCCTTAGCATGTACTGCCTTGTAAGAGTCTTTTCTGAATGTCTTTTCTTACAGACGTGCAGTATGGTTGAAGTAAACAGTTTCCATCATTATTCATCCACTCACTACCTGCAATCTTAGGCATGGTGCATAATATGTGAGTTTCGGTTTCCTCATTTGTGAATAGGATAAAATTCTTTCCCCATCCAAGAGAAATAAACAAGACAATGTAACAGCACCTGCTATGTGGGTAGCATAGTCGGCTATTTGGGGAAAATGGACTCCCGGGTTTGACACCCTGAGTATGCCAAGAATTCCATGCCTTAACACATAGTCGATACTAAGTCCGTATTTTTGTATGAGTTGAATGAAGTGAATGTGTCCCCCCCAGCTCCAAGTCTGGGAATATTAGCTGAGCCAGGTCAACCACAATCACAGCATCTGTCCACAATCCCTTTGGCTCCCCGCCAGGCTCCCAGCCCTGCAGTTGCAGGAATTCATCAGATACCCGGAACCCCCCACCTCTTCCCCAGTATCCACTATAAAGCCAGTACAAGTTCCAGGCAGCCTGTGTAGCTTGTATATAAACTGTGGCCAGTGACAAACACTCTGAGATGAGGAGGAAATGATCAGTGATAATAGGATACTTTTGCAGCTGAGAAAATAATAGAATATTTTATTAAGCAGGAGTGAAAGGGAAATATGATCTTCCTGATTCAGTTTCAAATAGGGGAAGAAAAAGTAAGCAAAGCACTGTGAAGCTATGAAAGAGCAGCTCAGCCCACAGAACGGAGAAGAGCCATCCAATTATCTGCTTTATCACCTCCAAAGGGCAAAATGTTCAACCAACCCTCCATGTATGACTCAGTCCCCTGCATGACTGTTACCTGCCCTTTGCTAGTTTTACCTCACTAGGACCAAGGGCAGGGCCAGAACATTCATCTACTTCACTCCAGGTTTGCAGCATCAAGCATGAGATTGGTGGAAGAGGTTAAAATAAATGCTTAAATTAAGTTACAGTAACCCTTACATTTCAATTATCTGTAGTCCATGTCACCGTAGAACCACAGAAGATTGACTGCTGGATGAAGCCTATATATTTTGTCATTTTTATCCCTAATGATGCTAATTTTCATTAAACTTGTTCTATAAGCTTCCTGAAATTCTTCTGGAATCAGGTGAAACACAAGAGAGAGATGAAAGTAGACAGACGATAGGCAGGCAGACAGACCTTGTGTTTGTGTGTCCTTATCTAATAATTCCACTTGCAGATATTAATCTACTATTTAACAGAACTCATTTCTTCATAATTATCCACCAATCAACATTAGTCTCCCTCATTACTCCATCATATCATTCTAAGCAGAACCCAGCATATCTATCTGAGCTTACCCCAAAAGTATGTATTTTGATACTAACATTTAATCATCATACATTTATTGAGTATTCACTCTGATCCAAGCAGTGAATTGAATGAGGCACAGTCCCTGATCTCAAGCCGATCACTAACAGCATAATTATCTCCAGGGTGACATTATGATTTCTATTAGATTCTAGAGGAGTAAAACAGTCGTTTTTCCCATTATAGTTTCCAATTCCCTCATTCCTGACCCTTGCTTGTACATTCCCTTGCCCCCAAGAAAGCCGACCCAGGTGCCTCTAGAAATTGGGAGGCTGCAGGCAACATCTGGTGCACTAGGGGAATGTGTTTGTCTCAGCCCAGCTCAAAATAGTATCTGACAAGCCTGAATCACACAAGTTCTGAAAAACTCACAAGAAATAACCTAAGAAATCTATAGCTGCCTCCTCCAATTTCACTCTCTGTCTGGCTGCTTATTGACTTCTGCAGCCTGTATTGACAACATGCAACCCTGTTTCTGTCTGCCTGCTCCCATGCAGCGACAACTTAAAAAAAATGGAAAATAGGGAACATCACAGCTATAACTCATGCCAAAGACCCTGTTTTGGGGCCAGGCATCTGCCTGGAGGCAAAATTTCCAAGAAAAATGAGAGATTTATTAGGAGAAAAATGCTTGAGTCCCCTTCCCTTCCTTTTGTTTATCCTTTCTCTTCTCTCAGGGCCACAGAGTTCATCTGTCTACTTCAAACCTCTGCCCCACATTTAAGCTTCCAAATACCACTTTGCACCAATAAAATATGTTCAATGTAAGGAAAATGGGTACAGCCCACCCCCACCGCAGCTCACATATCTTTTCTTTTTAAAGGTGAGCTGAAAGACTTACCTGCCAAGCTCGAGTTAATTTCACTGCAGGAATGGAAGTGCAGAGTGCATATCCCTGAGAAAGCACAACCTCAGGGGGCAGAAACAGCGAAGAGAGGGACCACCACATTCCTCAAGCCCTCCAGTCCTGTGTCTCTCCCGGAGCAATTGATAATCTCACTAACACCTACAACAGTGTGCAGGAAGCTGCCTTCCTAACACCGCCCTCGGTGTTCGTGATTTTGCAACTCTCTCACCCTTCAAATCTTAGTGCGGCACCGGCAATTAGAAACCTGCACACATCTGGGGCCCGGGACAGGGTGTTTTGTGCATACACTGGGAGCTTCAGCCAGCAAAGAGGACTCTCGGCAGCCTCATCCTCTCCCAGGGGATTTATTTGAATCTGCAGATTGTGTCATGCCAAACCTATCTCTTTTCTCAGTGTGAATCACTGACTTAGGAAGTCACATGAACCTAAGATTCCCAGAATGCGAGCTCTGCTGTGGGAAATACCAGGGGTATCTACTTGACCACTAGCCACAATCTTTAAATAATTACTTTGATCAGAATGCATGACTAAAGAGGACATTTTGAAGCTAAGTTGCTACTGCAGTGAGCAGAAAAGAAGTCAGGGCAAAAGCCAGCAGTGTTTCTACAACAGTTACCTGGGGCCCCTTCTTCCTATTGGCTGATTATGATTGAGAGTTTCAAGGTAGCTGCAAAGGTTTGGAATACTCTGTAGTAAATACAGGAGTCTTGAAATCACCTTATTTCAGGCACAAAACATAGCCGTCCTAAATCCTTCACCCAATCCCAGGGTTAGCTGAACAACTCAAAGATATTTTGGATTGAACCTGTCATTTCTTTGCTCCCACCTTAAACAAGAAGCAGAAATCTGGGAGCAGAATACTATATCTGGAGTTGTCTTCTTATGATGCTAACAAATATAGACTGAGTTGTTATCCATAACCTCTCACAGGGAGAGAGTATCATTTGTAAAATTACTTCTTATTAATAGTGTCAATATTAATAATAGAAGCAGCTGATCTTTAATATGTTGTAAATATGATTTATAGTACTTTTCATGCAGTATCTTATTCAGTAGCCCCCAAATCATATAAGATATGTCTAATCAGTATTCTCTCCATTTTAGAAATGAGCACAGGTGATGTTAGAGACACTAGGTAACCTGTCCAAAGTCACATGGTTAAGAGGGAATTTCAGGATTAGACCTATGTGATTTTAGAACAAATGACTCCAACTGCTCAGCTCTACTACACTAAGTAGGTGCTCAGAGTAGACCCTAAACTGTTTACATCTTCATATTTGGAATATATGACCATTTATGTGTGATTCCAGTTTAATCCTCTGCTATATACAATGGTTTGTTAAGGACATCACCAAATGCTGCAAAGTCTTAGAAGGAATGGTGAAGATTCTTAAAAGAACAAACTGTTTTTAAGCACTTGGGCAGCACCTACTCACTTGTAATTCATATAAATATAAATCTCCTAAGAATTACTATATATTCAATAAAATATCCATCAATCCGTTTAATAAATCTTTGTTTTCACTACTGAATATTCTTGAAGGTGATTTTTTAAAATTCCAAGTAATCACTTATTCTGACTTTTCACTAATTCAGACTTTTCTTGCTATCAAATGAAAAGGTCGTTGCATGTGGACCTTTTTTCATAGATGCTAGTTTATTAATATACATAACATCCTCAGGGCAGATAAAAAGTACCATTTGCCTCATTTTTTCAATATTCAGAAGAACACACACAGATCCTATGCAGGTCAGTGGTGCACAGCACACAATGTACAATGTATAATAAACAGCACCATTCAGAACAGTTCATCATCCATTCAGTTATTCATCACTCACCACATGCAGTGAGACGGAAACACCATTTTAAAGTATGCAATAATTCCCTTTTTAAAGCTGTACAACATTGGAATTCAGCAAACCTGGAATCAAATGCAGGCTTTGTATCTTACTAGTTTGATCTAGTCAAGGCATTAAAAATTATTAAAACTGAAAAATGAGCGAATGTGTTCCTCTATTGTGTATTGCCTTTTTAACTATAATGAGTAGTTTAGCTGGTTAGATCAGGAAGTTAAGTATGAGTTATGGATTGAATCCTCACACGGGCCAGCTAGCTTTATACAAGTTAGAAAATGGTCCATTGCCAGAGACTGGCTATTTGTGCAAGCAAAGGAGCATAATATCTGCCTTTGATTTATGGCTTGAATGTTTACGTCCCTTCCAAAATTTATGTTAAAATTTAATCCTCATTGTGGTGGTATTAAAAAGTGGCCTTTGGGCCAGACGTGGTGGCTCACACCTATAATCCCAGCACTTTGGGAGGCTCAGGAGGGCAGATCACCTGAGGTCAGGAGTTCAAGACCAGCCTGGCCAATATGGCAAAACCCCGTCTCTACTACAAATACAAAAATTAGACAGGCATGGTGGTGGGTGCCTGTAATTCCAGCTACTCAGGAGGCTGAGGCAAGAGAATCACTTGAACCCAGGAGACAGAGGTTACAGTGAGCCAAGATCACGCTATTGCACTCCAGCCTGGTCAACAGAGTAAGACTCCATTCCTCCCAAAAAAAAGGTAGCTTTTTGGGACCCCACTAGTGCCTTATAAAATGGCTGGAGGGAACTCACTTAAACCTTTTTGCTTTTCCACCTTTCAGCATGTGAGGACACAGGATTTGTCACCTCTGGAGGATTAGCAACAAGGCACCATCTTGGAAGCAGGGAACAGGGTCCTCACCAGATGCTGAACCTGCCAGTACTTTGATATTGGACTTTTCAGCCTCCAGAACTGTGAGAAATAAATTTCCCTTGTTTATAAATTACCCAGTCTCAGGTATGTTATGATAGCAGCACAAACAGATGAAGAAGGCCTTTATCATAAAAATTGGGGGAGGGTGCAGAGGAGAATGGGAAATGGTGAAGATTAATCATGATAATCTATCACTGGTAATCAGAGAACGACTCACTGCATACACGCAGCCCAGCAGTCATTTAATGATTTTCATAAACACAGGGAGAGAGTATCTCCACTTTGAAGACAGAGACCATCATTTATATACTAAGTCTATAACCTAGAGAATTGTCAGGTTTAACTTAATAATACCTATATAGCATCATGCAAAGTTCAGGGAATAAGTAAGTGCTCAATAAACACCTTGAAGATCCTTCACTAGCTCACTGGATTCCAACCCCCTTGAGGATTCTCAGGCCCATGTATATTTGTGGGGTATACCTTTTAGAAATATCTGCAATCTGATGAATCAAAGTAAATACTTGGGGGTTAATAGACTGACAGCTAGGTAAAGTTTCTATAAAAGATGCCCATAATGCTCAAGAAGAGAAAATAGTTGCCTAAAGTGCGTTTAAGTCTTAAAAGTACCACCAGTAAAAACACTATCAGATAAAAGAAGACAGCTGAAACTTTACTTAGAGGTTATAGAAATTTTGAAACTAATCTTTCTGACTCTTACCTGTTGTATTAGCAATGGAATGGATGGAGGGAATAACTACTACTTCTTGGCTCCAAGGTCACTTCATAATAGGAGACTGCTGTATTTTTTCTATGTCAGAGAGAAATTTCTCTTAAAGGGGAAAATGCCTTTTCTGCCATGGCTGCCTCATCCCCTTCAATATTTCTAATAGAATGAAGTAAAATGTTTTACAGTTATTTCTCTGTAAATACTCAAAGAAAACAAAACTCAAAATGGTCAATTATTTATTTTCTGTTCCATAGATTGTAAAAACAAAGAATAATAAATGTAGTATAGATAAATGATGTGAGAAAATTTCCCCTAGTTATATAGCTAGTTCTAGTTTTCCTCTGAAACTATTAACATCTTGAGGGAGGGGCCTCTCTGCTGCCTTGCATTTTTCCAGAGGACTTTTTCTACCATTCTGCAAAACAGAGCGACTTAATGGCTAGAGGTAGCAGTGACACAGCAACTGAAGACTATGACAATGTTGTGAATTTCCCAAGGATTCAGCCAGACTAGGGAATAGCTAGAATGGATAGCAAATAAAAATTACTGTCAAAAATAGCCATTGCATTGCTAGTTATTAAGGGCCAACTAACCACAAATTCACCGGGCAGCACTTAGACATTGAGTATGGAAGGGTAGAGCAGAATAGTTAGAGGCTGGTATTAAAACAGGTGAAAACAGAAGAAGAAATTAGAAGACAGAGAAATGGAAAATTTTCATGCACTGAGTCTGAGAGCTTCAAGGAGAGTCCAGTACCCTGGACAGCTCCCTGGGTCTCTTTGCATTTCTAAAATCAGCCTATACTGTAATTGACCATCATTTCTTATACACTTATCAAATGTTTTGGTGTTTTCAAAACAAGTGCACAGACTTCTTTTTCAGGGAGAATAGAGTATAGATGCTTGTTTCTATTCCTTCTATTAAGTACAACTAAAAACTCTAGACATTATATATAAAACAAACATATTTTAAATATTTTATTATGTGTATTTTATTATGTAAATGGTTGTTTTATATTACATATAAAACAACCATAAGAAATGATAGAGAGAATGTAGACTAATTCAGGACCTTGAGACCTAAAGAATGACACAGCAATAAGTTTTCTGTGTTTTTGTTTTGTATCGCATCTCTCAGACTAAATATTGAATGATTTGGTAATGTGAATAAAAGCCCCACAGAAAGCCTGCTATCTCTAGCCAAAGAAACAGGAAGACAAAAAACTTTCACAAAGCAATTTCCATACTCCAGCCAAACATCACAGAAAGAGTGTGGTCCCACATCTACCCAGTCCAGTGAAGAACAACTGAGGAACCTAGACCCTCACACTTATCAAGCTATAATAGGCTCTCAACTTGCCAGCCTGAGTGGTATCAGATAAGGCCAAGCCAGGAGCCAGGACTTTCATCTCTGCCATGCAACAACAAAACCCTCCACCTCCATGGTGTCAATTGAGACCATATGGGGAGCCTGGATTTTTATTTCTCTTCGGCAGGAACAAATCACCACTCCCCAACCCCTCTGGCATTATGTCCATGGAGACCTACTAGAGAGCCAGGACTTCCACCAACACCCAACATAATGAAGCAATTCCACCATTATCATCACAGTATCCATGGAAGCCACATGGGGAGTAGTAACAAGGCACTTCTTTCACTCTTGGATAGGGAGGTATCAATGGAGGCCTCATAGGAAGCCAGACCTCCAAACTCTGCCCAACAGTAACAAGCCCCACTCTCATGTATCAATATTGGCCAAGTAGAGAACCTAAACTTTTACCTGAATCAAGTAGTAAGGAGGTGGCTCCTCCAACCACCTTTCCCTGACAGAGAAGTGTCAGACAAAGCCAAGTAAAACAGAAAGTTTAAATAAGATCCAGAGTCTCAAAATAATAACCAAAATGTCCAGGTTTCAATGGAAAAATGTCATAGCAAGAACTGAGATGATCTCAAAATGAATAAAAAGAGACAATCAATAGATGCCAACAGTAAAATGATGGAAATGTTGGAATTATCTACTTTTTTTTTTTTTTTTTGAGACAGTTTTGCTCTTGTCACCCAGGCTGGAGTACAATGGTGCAATCTCGGCTCACTGCAACCTCTGCCTCCCAGGTTCAAGCAATTCTCTTGCCTCAGCCTCCCGAGTAGCTAGGATTACAGGGATGCATCACCATACCCGGCTAATTCTGTATTTTTAGAAGAGACAGGGTTTCACCAGGTTAGCCAGGCTTGTCTCAAACTCCTAACCTCAGGTGATCTGCCCACCTCGGCGTCCCAAAGTGCTGCGATTACAGGCATGAGTCACTGCCTCCAGCCCTAAAACAGTCATTTTAAAAGTGCTTCAGGCCAGGGGCGGTGGCTCATGCCTGTAATCCCAGCACTTTGGGGGGACCAAGGCAGGCAGATTATTTGAGGTCAGGAGTTCAAGACCAGCCTGGGCAACCTCGTGAAACCCCGTCTCTACTAAAAATACAAAAATTAGCTGGGCATGGTGGCATGTGCCTGTAATTCCAGCTACTCGGGAGGTTGAGGCAGGAGAATCACTTAAACCCAGGAGGTAGAGGTTACAGTGAATCAAAATTGCACCACTGCACTCCAGCCAGGGTGACAGAGCCAGACTCTGTCTCAAACGAACAAACAAACAAACAAACAAAAAAGGTGCTTCAAAGAGTATAGTCTCAGCAATGAAATAAAAGTCTCCACAACTAAAAAGAAACTATAAATAAGAACAAAAATGACATTTTAAGAATGGAAAAGAAACTCAGAATAACTGATAAACTACAATAACCAAAATAAAAATCTCAGTGGATGGGCACAACAGCAGAATGGAGGACACAGAGGCTGGGGAAAGCCAGTTAATTGGAAGATAGACATTACCCAATCTAAACAACGGCAAGAAAAGAGAAGGTGAATGGAGCCACAGGGACTGTGGACTATAGCAAAAGGTGTAACATTTCTGTAAATGAAGTCCAAGAGGAAGAGGACAAAGAAGGCATGGCTAAAAAGTACTTAAAGAAGTAATAACTGAAAACTCCCCAACTGTGGTAAGAGACATCAAACTAAATGACTCAAGAAGATTAGTAAAATGCAAGTAAGTTAAATAAAATGTTTAAATCCACATGATGGCACATGCTATGGACTGAATTGTACACCCCTAAAATTCATGTTGAAGCCCTAACTCCCAATGTAACTTTACTTGGTGATAGGGCTTTTAGGAGGCAATTAGTATTAAATGAGGTCATAAGGGTAGTGTCTTAATTTGATAGGATTAGTAGCCTTATAGGAAGAGGAAGAGAGAGAGAACTCTCTTATCTGTAAGCTAGAAAGAGAGCCCGGACCAGAATTTGACCACCTGGCACCCTGATCTCAGACTTGTAGCCTACAGACAGTGAGAAAATAAATTTCTATTGTTTAAGCCACCCCTGTCTATGATATTGTGATGGTAATCTGAGCTGACTACAATAACATATCATAGACGAACTTACAAAACTGAAGACCAAAAAAAAAAAAATGGAAACAGAGAAAAAGGACATCTTCCTACAATGGAAAAAGAATTTGAATGACAGTGTATTTCTCATCAAAAGCCACAGAGGCCAGAGGAAGTGGCACAACATGTTTCAAATGCAGAAAGAAAATGACTGTCAACCTAGAATTCTTATCTGTGAAAATGTCCTTCAGGAATTAGGAAAACTCAAGATATTTTCAGATGAAGGAAAATTGAAAGAAGTTATTGCCAGACCACCTGCCTTCAAATAATGGCTAACAAAAGTTTCCTAAACAAAGAAAATGACTTTTTAAAAGAGAAATCAAAACATCAGGAAGAACAACACAGTAAGCAAAAATGTGGACAAAGTCTTTTCTTCTCCTTTGAGCCTTCTAAATTCTGTGTGATGATTGAAATAAAAATTATAACACTGTGTGACATGGTTCTAAGTACATGTAGGCAAAATATTTAAAGTTATAAGTTATAAATAGGGGAGGGTAAAGAGTCATAAAGGGAGGATTATATAGAGGTTTCCACACTTCACATGGACTGTTAAAATGAGACCAGTAGACTATGATTGTATGAGTGTGTGTGGCATGTGTGCATAATACCTAGAGCAATCACTTAAAAAGCTATACAAAGAAATACATTCAAAATATCAAAAATAAATCAAAATACTAAATTTTAAAAAATTTCAAGTAACCAACAGGAAGGCAGAAAAAGAAAAGAGAAACACAGAGAACAAATAGAAAACAATGAAATAGTAGACTTACGCCCTTACATATAAATGACGACATTAAATATAAAGGGTCTAAATATGTAAAATAAAAGACAGAAAATAGCAAAATAGATTAAAAACACGATCCAACTATGGGCTATCTACAAAGAACTCACTTCTAATACAGTGATACAGACAGGATGAAAATAAGATGATAGAAAAAGATATATCACACAAAGATAATCAAAAGAAATCAGAGTGGCTCTATTAATATCAAATACATTAGACTTCAGGAAAAAAAATCACAAAAACAGAGAGGATTAACATATAATGATAAAAGAATCAATCCACCTAAATGTAACTGTACCAAACAACAAATCTATAAAGTATGTGAAGCAAAAACTGTTAAACTGAAAAAGAAGATAAATCCAATCAGAGTTTTAGACTTTACACCCTTCTCTCAATAATCGACAGGACAACTAGATAGAAAATCACAAAGAGATAGAACTCAATAACACCATGCACTAACAGTATCTATTAATAACTGGCATTTATCAAACACTCCACCCAACACTAAAAGAATACACATTTTTTTCCAAGATGGTCCACATCCTGGACCACAAAACAAACCTCAACAAAATCAAAACAACGGAAATCATATGCAGTGCATTTGCCAGCCAACATTAAACCAAATGAAACAACAACAAAAACAAGTAAACAGTTGTAAATTAAATAAGACATTTCTAAATAATAGATAAGTCAAAAAGGAAGTCTCAAGAAAACCAAATAGTGCATTCAGGTAAAGAAAAATAAAACATATCAAAATTTATAGGACATAACTAAAACAGTGCTGAGAGGAAAATGTATAGCACTAACTTCATATATTAGAAAAGGGGGGAAGTCAAATTTATAATCTAAGGCCACATCTCAAAAACCTAAAAAAACATAATAAATCCAAAGCAAGTGGAAGATAAAGACAAAAGCAAAAACTAATGAAAGTAAAAATGAAATAAATCTAGAAAATTAATAAAACAAAGAGATGATTCCTTGAAAAGCTCAATAAAATCAACAAGCCTCTTGCAAGACTGACAAAGTTAGAGAGAAGACACAAATTATCAATATCAGAAATAAAAGAAGGGATATCACTACAGCCCCTGAAGATATCAAAAGGATAATAAAGGAATACATACATAAATTTGATAATACATACATAAATTTAATAATTTAAGTGAAATGGACCAATTCCTCAAAAAAACACTGTCTACTCCAAATCATTCAATAGGGAAGAGATCATTTGAATAGCTACATAACTATTAAGGAAACTAAATCTATAATTAAAATACTTCCCAAAATGAAATCTCTAGGTCCAGATGGTTACCCTGGAATATTCTACCAAACATTTAAATTAATTAATTATATAAAATAACTTTCAGAAAATAGAGAAAAGGGAGATACTGCAATTCATTTTATGAAACTATTATCTTGATACCAAAATGAGACAAAACAGTACAAAAGAAAACTACACATCAATATCCTTTACAAATATAGACACGAAAATCCTTAACAAAATATTGGCAAACAGAATTTAGCAATATATACAAAGAATTATATGCCATGACCAACTGGGGTATACTCCAAGGATGCAAGTTGTTTCAATATTCAAAAACCTATCAATGTAATCCAGCACGTTCTTCAGTTAAAGAAGAATAAAACACATGGTTCTATCAGTTGACACATAAATAGCATCTGACAAAATTTAACACCCACTCTCAGAAGAATAAAAATAGAGGTGAACTTCTTCATCTTAATAAAGAGCAGCTACAGAAAACCAACAGCTAACCGTGGTGCTTGACTGAATGCTTTGCCCTTAAGATCAAGACCAAAGTAAGAATGTCTGCTCACTGTTTTTATTCAATACAGTGCTGGAAGTTCTAACCAGTAAAATAAGGAAAAAAAAATACATACAGCTCTGGAAGAAACAAATGTAACTGTCATTATTTGCAGATGACATAATTTCTATGTAGAAAAGCCCAAGTAATCTACATATACACACACATACCTAGAACCAATATGTGAGTTCAGCAAGGTCACAGGACACAAGATAATCATACAAAAGTCTACTGTATTCCTCTATATGAACAATGGACAGGTAGCCACCAAAATTAAAAATACCACTTATGATTGCTCAAAACATAAAGCACTTAGATATAAAAATATAAACAATTTGCATGCTGAAAACTATGGAATGTTTATTAAAAATCAAAGAAGCTCTTAATAAATGAAGAGATATACTATGTTTATGGATTGAAACCCCAACATAGTGAACATTTAATTCTCTCAAATTGATACACAGATTTAACACAATTTCTGTCAAAATCTAAGCAAGATTGTTTTGGTAGAGATAGTCAGGATTATTTTAAAATGTGTATGGAAACTAAAAGAAACTAGAATACCTGAAGCCATATTGAAAAAGAAAAATGAAGTAGAAGGAATCAATCTACATGATTTCAAAACTTATTGTACAGCTAAAGCAATAAATACTTCAGAGTATTGGCAAAAAGACAGAAACATAGGTCAATGGAACAGAATAGGGATATCATAAATAGTCCTACAAAAATATACTCAACTGATTTTTGAGAAATATGCAAAAGAAATTCAATGAAGGAAATACAGCCTTTTTAACAAACGGTCCTGGAACAATTATACATCAATTATGTCTAGGCCAAAACTGAACTTCAACCAAAGACCCACACTTTATATAAATGTTATCTCAAAATGTATTATAGACTTAAAAGTAAAATGTAAAAGTATAAACATTTTAGAAAAAAGCATAGGAGAAAATCTTCAAGATACCGAGCTCAGTGAAGAGTTCTTACACTTGATACTAAATGCACAGTTTTTTAGAAAAAATGAATACATTGATCTTCATCAAAATTAAAAACTGTTGTTCTGTGAAAGATAATGTTAAGAAAATGAAAAGACAAGCTACCGTGTGGGAGAAAATATTTGCAAAACACATACTTAACAAAAGGCCAGTATCTATATTACAAAAAGATTCTCAAAAGTCAACAGTTTAAAAAATTCATTTAGAAAATGAGCAGGAGACCTGAAGAGACATTTCACTGAAGAGGATGTACAGATGGCAAACAAGCACATGAAAAGATGTTCAACATCATTAGTGATTAGAGAAATGCAAATTATAAAACCACAAGGAGATATTGCAGTGTACCTGTCAGAATGGCTAAGTGACAATGCCACACTGGCAAGGATGTGGACAAAGTAGATCCCTCATACATTGCTGGTGGGGATATAAATCATATGGCTACCCTGAAAAACATTTTAGTTGTTTTATAAAAATCTAAGCATGCAGTTACCTAGCAATTACACTACTATTATTCTACAGAAATGAAAATGTACATTCATAACACAAAAAGAACTGTACACAAATATTTATATCAGCTTTTTTCACAATAGCCAAATCTAGAAACAACACAGATATTATTTAACAGGTGACTGGTTCAACAAACTGTGGTACATATATTTTGCTGACTTAAAAAGGCTAATCCCAAAGGTTGCATAATATAATTTAATTTGTATAACATCTTGAAATGACAAAATTATAGAAATGGAGAACAGATTAGTGGTTACCAGGATTTAAGTAGGGGGTGAGGTATGAGGGAAATGAGTATGGCTATAAGAGGGTAACAGGAGGAATCCTTGTGGTGATGGAAATGGTCTATATCTTGACCATATCAACGCCAATAACCTGGTTGTTACATTACACAATAGTTTCTCCAGATGTTACTGTAGAAGAAACTGTATAAAGTGTACTTGGGATCTTGCTATATTATTTCTTACAGCTGCTTATGAATATACAATTACCTCAAAATAAAACTTTCATTTTAGAAAAGTAAAAAAAAAAAAAATCACATGTATTCCCTTTTTATTTCACATGCTGGGCCTTTTCCTTTGAATTCTCTGTATGTAAAATGGCCCTTGCCCCTGTTTACAATATATAATCACTGAAGAATGGTATTCTCTTTTCTAGTAGATTAGTGAAAACTCTAGAGCTCAAAGAATCAGAACTTCCTTTCTTCTAACTCATCACCAGCTTTTGGATTCTGAAAGATAAAGCTAATTTAATCTCCCCTCCTTTTACCCACTTTAAAATACTTTAGAAATCACAGTTATTCTTGCAGTAAATCTATTATCCCATGTGATGAGCACTTTGGGCCTGCAAAAGGAGCTAGTACCCAAAATTTATCCAACCAACTAAGAGATACCTGGCATTAAACATTTTTATTTGATTTCTCTAGTTTTAAGGGTCTTCTTGCTACAATCCACTGCAGATGACTGTTTTCTCCAGACTGATCCTCATTTGTAAAATGAGCAGACTACAAGAGATAATAATGATAAACATATAAAATATAATAATAGCCAACATTTATTAACCATTTTACATGTATAGAGCACTATGTTAAATGATTTATATCATCTTACTAAATCCACATTACATTTCAAAAAGATAGATGCTATTATCACCCTCATTTTACAGTCTTATTTAGGCTCACAGGGTTAAATTAACCAATGAACCAGCCAGGACCTGGGGCAGCATGAATTCAAATCTAGGCCCTCTGGCCCCGTAACCCCCAGTCTTAGCCACTACTCTAGGGTTTAAACTGCTTTCAAGATCTAAGAATTCAACAATTCCATTCTGTCAAGAAGTATCACAGGATAGAATTCCTGTACTGAGTGAGAGCTTGTTCTCTGAACACTTACCAACTTTTAGGGCTTATGGTCTTTGAGGAGTGTGTATACATTGCAATAACAGTGAGTGGCAGAATTAGGAAAACACATATTTCATTGAGCACAGATATTCAACAATGCCTGACCTTCCCACAGTGGAGCCATGGATGGTTAAGCCATCTCTGTTGCATATCTTGACATATTTGTCAGCAAGACATAGCCAGTCTTCTTCTAAGATCAAACTTCTCTTGAAAGATTGTCATCAACACACTTCTCATTGGTAGCTCTTTGCAATATTTTTATTATTTTTCCCATTCTCATTGGTTTCTCCTTTTCTCCTTGTTTATAGTCACTTTTTCCTTTCTCTTCATTGCTTCATATCCTAGATTTTTTTTTCCTTTGGCAGAGAAGTTGTCACATCCTTATTGAATCAATCTTTGTACAGTTTGAAGGGATGAAATATCTTGAGGCTGGAGAAACCACACCTCATCCTTCCATTCTGAGAAGGTGAAAAATAATACTAGAAGCATTTTCTCTATTTTGGTTCTTGTGAAAATAGTTCTTTATAGGAGAATTATAGAAGCTAGCACCCAATACATTTTTCTTTATATCATTCTGAGATTATATGAGAAAATATATATGACTTTTAAAATAATTATTTTGCTTTTCTGTTTTCTTCTCTTCATTGGGTGTGTGTGTTCATGTGTGCACATATTAGCAACTTTTTTTTTGTTTGTTTTGAGACGGAGTCTCGCTCTGTTGCCCAGGCTGGAGTGCAGTGGCCAGATCTCGGCTCACTGCAAGCTCTGCCTCCCAGGTTTACGCCATTCTCCTGCCTCAGCCTCCCGAGTAGCTGGGACTACAGGCGCCCGCCACCTTGCCCGGCTAGTTTTTTTGCATTTTTTAGTAGAGACGGGGTTTCACCGTGTTAGCCAGGATGGTCTCGATCTCCTGACCTCGTGATCCGCCCGTCTCGGCCTCCCAAAGTGCTGGGATTACAGGCTTGAGCCACCGCGCCCGGCCCATATTAGCAACTTTTTAGGTGTTCCTGCCAGTCTCTCATGGAGCCCTGACTAGTTACAGCAATCCTTTATATAGCACCTTGCTGAGTACCTAAAAGCTCATTCCAGACCACACAAAGAGAAGGCTAGCATGTCCCATTGAGATATGCTAGAGTTCCAAAACTGTCATAAAAATAAACAACCAAACAGGCTTCAGTGAGTGTTCCCTGTGGGAAATGGTCTGTCCTTAGAGAGATATGGTTATCCAATTCTTAAAAAGTCTATTGAAGACCCCACTTAGTACCCCATGAGCACATGGCCACACCTACCACAAAGAAAGTCATGAAGGAATTTTTAGATACACCTTCATACTTGAAGAATTAACCTTCTTAGTAAACACTGTTGCTTTTCATGAGCTCATACCTCCTACTCCTCCCATCAAAGCTCCTCAGACTTTCTTGAGCCCTCAGCTAATCCAGATGTGTGGTCAACTTCTGCACTCCTGTGTACATGCAGAGGAACAGTGACAAGATCATCAGAACAGTGGTACATATACACGGCAGAATACTATGCAGCCATAAAAAGGAATGAGATCATGTCCTTTGCAGGGACGTGGATAAAGCTGGAAGTCATTATCCTCAGCAAACTAATGCAAGAACAGAAAACCAACACCACATGTTTTCACTTTTAAGTGGGAGCTGAAGAATGAGAACACATGGACACAGGGAGGGTAACAACACTCACTGGGGCCTGTCAGGGGATGGAGGTGGGGAGAGCATTAGGAAAAAGAGCTAATGCATGCTGGGCTTAATATCTAGTGATGGGTTGATAGGTGCAGCAAACCACCATGGCACATATTTACCTATGTAACAAACCTGCACATCCTGCACATGTACCGTGGAACTTAAAAATAATAACAACATTTTTAAAAAGATTATCTAAAATACGCATTTCACCAGCAATGAAATGATTTTCTTTCAAGCAATAGATGTACATGGAAGTGTTTCACATTATATATTGGTACCCCCTACAAAAATGCTTAGGATTGTAGAGAGAAGTTAGACTAGGAAGAAACGCTTGTTGTCAATACAGTAATATAGCTAATGGGAAAGCCAATGGCAGATTAGAGAGTGTTTTCCCTATCTTGACTTTCTCCTTGCTAATAAGGTAAAGGCAGAGATGCAAAAAGTTGGAGCGAACAGCTAAAGTCCCACTTGGAATGAGTGGGGTGTCCCAAGAAGTAAGGTCTAGACCTTGTAACACTGGTTTCCTGTCTACTTGAATTCCTAGTCTAAATCTTCTAGATCAGGAGGCAGCAAACCTGATAGTAAATATTTTAGGCTTTGTGGTCTATACAATCTTTGACACAACTACTCAACAGCACCATTGTACTGCAAATGACACAATAGATAATACAGAAAAAAATATCACTGTGTTCCAATAAAACTTTATTTACAAAAATAGGTGGTGGGCCACATTAGGAGTTTAAAAACCACCACTCTAGATACTTATTGGTATAGCCCAATAAGCACTTACAGTTTTAAAATAGCATGCATAAAAATAAAGAATAATAAAGGAGGACTTGCCGTACCCGCTGTTAGTCTGTACCGTAAAGCTACAATAACTAAAACAGTGTAATACTGATGCAAGCATCAGTGAAAGGCTAACTGAACACAGTAGAGAACCTTGTATATACAAAAGTTTATGTAATACAGGAATCCTTGAAAATCAGTGAGGGATAAGATGAATTACTTATGCTGGAAAAGTTTATACTTTGGAAAGCAAAAATAAGTAATTTTGTTTAGTACTTTACGCAAAATCAATTTCATAAAGATTAAAAGTTAAATTTAAAATCACACAATGCAAATGAATATTTATCTAATCTCTGAATTGGAAAAGTTTTAATATTAAAAAAGCAACTGAAGAAATCACAAAAGGAAAGAGTCTCCATAGTTTTAACTAGAGAAAAACATCAAATATTTCTACTCCTCAAAGAACATCATAAACAAAATTAAGAGGCAAAATTGAAAGAAAAATGTTTGCCATGAGTGTGTATTTATAATACCAAGCAATAATACTATTAATCAATTAAAAGTTCAGCAAAATAATAAAGGGAAAACTTAAAATCTTTGATAGAAAATAATAGGTCTATGACATAAAAATTTTATATAACAATAAATTTAAAAGGAGAATATGTTCACATTATAAGTGATAAAATTTCAAAGATAAAATCATACCCCTCAGTATTAATGAAGGTTTATTGAGACAGGCATTGGCTTTCATGCTCTGCAGGTAAGTTAAGGGTGAATTGCTGTAACTTCGCTGGAAGGCAATGTTTCAACATATTTCAAGAACCTTAGACCTGCCATGGTGACTCACATCTGTAATCTCAGCACTTTGGGAGGCTGAGGAGGGCGGATCACCTGAGGTCAGGAGTTCAAGACCAGCCTGGCCAACACAGTGAAATCCTGACTCTACTAAAAATACAGAAATTAGCCAGGCATGGTGGTGGGTGCCTGTAATCTCAGCTACTTGGGAGGCTGAGGCGAGATAATTGATTGAACACAGGAGACAGAGTTTGCAGTGAGCCAAGATGGTGCCACTGTACTCTAGCCTGGGCAACAGAGCAACTCTGTCTCCGGAAGAAAAAAAAAAAATCTTAAACATTTTTATATCACTAAACCCTGTAATCTCATTGCTAAGAAGTTGATGTCAAAGATCAAAACAAAGATTTATGTACTCATATGTACATCACAGCATTATCTATAGCAGAAAAAAAAGAAATAAGTTGAATATATATAAAAAGGACTAATTGAAGTATGATATATTAATGATAGACTATTATTCAACCATTAAAGTTAAATTCTCCAAAAACTTAATGATCGGTAAGGAAAAATTAAGAAGTAAACACAGCAAAACGCAGTAGGATTTATTTCGAGATTAATCCTTCTTTACTTCCTTTGTACTTCTGTTTTCCAAGTGATCTATATCAGGGTCAGCAAACTCTATAAACGGTTAGATGGTAAATATTTAAGCCTTTGCAGGCCACAGTCTTTATTGTCATCACTCAACTCTACCATTGTAGAGCAAAAGTAGCCAGAAACAATATGGAAACAAATGAACATGACTGTGTTCCAATAAAACTTTATTTGCACAGACCTCTGTGTACCAACCCCTGTTCCATATGAACATGAATTACTTTTTTAGTAAGAAAAAAATAATCTTGTGTTTATTAAAATGTTTTTAATGGATTTTATTTACTTATCTCTTATCAGAACTTTCTCTTCTTTCCCTCGAAATTTCCTTATCAATAGTTCAGTGTTGGTTACAAACTGGTTTCTCACTCATGACTAAGACAATGGCTCACTACGGCACTATAGGCTCCATTTTCCTATGGCTGTGCATACACACAACAAGCTTGAATGTAGTCAAGGAGCCCCGCACTTGGAGTCAGAAGCCCGAATTTCAATTTTGGCTCAATCACTTACTCTCTAGGTGATTTCAGGCACATTATTTAACTGAAGTGACAGGTTTTTGACCTGTGAAACAGCAATAGTAATATCCATCCCACCTGCGCAATTATTCAATGAGGTCACACGTGGGAGTATCTGGTCCGGGGCTGACACAAATTAGGTACTCATTAAAGATCTGTGACATTTTTATTTGAAAAGTATGAGAGTGAGTTCTGCTTAGAGCCACAGTTATACTTTGTTGAGGAGGGTGGATGTGGCCCAGGGGTAGAAAAGGCAGAGAAACCTCCTGTTCTTCCCGAGCCACGCAGCCACCATGTGGTCCAAGAATGCAGCTCTGGCACATCCATGCCTATGTGTTTTTACTTGCCAGGCCAAATACTTTATATCAGCCACAAAAACATAAGACTACATTATAAGCATTATCACCATAGGAAAGTAGGCAGTGACTCAGCTGCACTTTCCATATCACTCTTTAAGAAGTCCTTATTGGATCAGAGATGTTCTGGGAGTAGGGAGTGAAAGGAATATGGATGGAAGATGGCAAGAAAGAAGCCTGTCGTAGAATTTCCCAGGAACTCTCTATTCATAGACTGACTGTCTTCATTCCCAAGAGAGGGGCCAATTAGGCCACATCTCAGTGAGGAGCCCTAGTCCTACAAGGAATCACACTTCACATGTAGCAATGCTTTACAACTGTGATTTGTGACTCTAGATAAACAGCCCCTTCAGGATGTAGGGCAGGTATTATCAAGCTCTTTATGGAAAGGAGAAAAACAAGATGTCAAGAGGTTAAATCACTTATTTAAGGTCACCCCAAGGTCACAAAGGGTCTTCTAGATGAGTGTTTCTTTTCTTTGATATTCAAGACCATCTTCTGCCCTATAACCTGGTTCCCAGCATAACTCAAAAAAGAAATCATGATGCTAACCAAAAACAAATCAAATACTTTGGTACTTTTTTTATGAGGATGAAAGACATTCTCGAAACCAAGTAAATCATTATTTCCCTCATTATTAAATTAGAAATGACTTAAAGTATAAAATGCCATTTTATTGTCATTTGTTATACATAAAGTACTACACTGGTCTTGTGAGCTGGGGGTCAGCATGGCAGATAACCTCAAAAACAATATTAAGTACAGGCCGGGCACAATGGCTCACACCTATAATCCCAGCATTTTGGGAGGCCAAGGAGGGCGGATCATTTGAGGTCAGCAGTTCGAGACCAACCTGACCAACATGGTGAAACCCCATCTCTACTAAAAATACAAAAAAATTAGCCAGGCATGGTGGTGCGTGCCTGTAGTCCCAGCGACTTGGGAGGCTGAGGCAGGAGAATTGCTTGAACCTGGGAGGCAGAGGGTAAGCCAAGATGGGCACACTGCCACTCTGGCCCTGCGGCAACAGAGCGAGACTCCATCTCAAAAAAAAAAGAAAAACAATATAACTATAACCTGATCAGCATGGCTAAGGAGTGCAGTGAACATGGTACCACCCTTAGTATCTGAAGTCCAGGATTCAAGTTCTTCCTCTGCCCCTTGCTAGCTTTGTGACACAGGTCACTTACATATTCTAGCCTTCGATTTGTTCATCCATAAAGTAAGAATAATTATATCTACCTTGCAGATAATGTGTTTTTTAAAACAAATGTAAGGCATCATCATGCTAGGCAGAACATGAAGATCTGATGTTAAACTAAGACCCATGAGAGACAATATATAAGACTTCTGAGTTCCTTGATAAGATGCTATAAGTGACACTCTTCCACCTTCCTGTTCTTCCCTTCACCTACAGTCACAAAGAACTTTCATCACAGGGGTACAACAAAGCCAGCTGCGTCTGACTACCTGGTGCTAGCTTTGAATTAACGACCACTGAGACCATGGAACAACTTTGAAAAGCAAACTTTTAAATTGACTTTTCTTTGCTTTGATCTATCTCCTTTTAGTTACAGCAAAGAGAGAAAGAGGAAGAAAAAGATAATTTTAAGGCAAAACACTCAATTAACTCTGAAAATCAAATATAATAAACTGAATATAGATCTATCTGGCTACTATAACTGTTTCTGTCTGCCCCCATCTATCTACCATCTATTATCCTCCCATCTCTCTTTAAGGAGACAATCAGATACTGAAAATGGGACTTCCTTTTGCTTTTTTGTTTTGCTGGTAAAAAAAAAATAATAATAATAATTACCTTAGAGCTCCATATAGAAGGAAAAAGGAATAAAAAGCAGAGGACTTTTCTTCAGTTGCTCCTCAAAAGGGCAAGCTGTGGTCTAACAATTGTCACAGGCAGTCCTAAAGGTTCAGTCTTGACATTCGGATCTCATAGCATTTACCAAGGGCTTCCTTGTAGGTGTCACTAGGACAAGACTGCAGTAAATAGAGGAATAAAGAGTGTCATACCTTCTAAACCTTGTGAGAAGGTCCAGGATATGGTACTAAGAAAGAAGAGGATTCTTAGATGTGTAAGTTGAATCTATTACCGATTTAAACATCTGCACTAAGCCAAACGTCATCCAAAATAGTGAATCCTTTCCTGTGTGGGTGGCCAGTAGAATGGCCATTTCATACACAGAATATTTTCCAATCACTGGCCTTCTGTCCCTGGAGAAATAAGGCACATTCATCATATGAAGGGGTAAGAGGTTCTTCTCTATAAGTTCAGGAATTGTGGGTGCTTAGATTTATAACTGTGCTGGCTCATTGGGTTTAAAGTCAATAGAACACTACTTTTAACACAATTAATTTCAATTTTTTGTGCTGACTTAATAATTTTTTAAATTAACTTAATTACTTCGGCTTGAAAATGTGTTCGCTTTTCATAAATTTTTATGATTGGAAAGTTTTGTGTGTGTATGTGTATGTGTGTATTGCTTAAAGTTCAGAAAATAGGAAGAAGTTCAAAAAAAATTCAAAATTGCCCATAGCCCTATTATCCAAAAGTATCCCCTGTTAGCATTTTGATTTATTTCCTTTCATTTTTTTATTTGTGTGTGTGAAACCACATGACATGTATAAAGTATGTTGTTTCTTAGAAGGGAGCGAGTCCTTGTTTTACCTCAAGCAAATTTCCTCTCAATTCTTTAGCAGATTTTTCCAGCCAGTTTGCATATGGGACAACCACTAACTACTAAAGAATGACAGAGAAAATGTTGAGGCTTCTACAGTGTTTGGTTTCCCTGGTTTAATTTTTTTTAAGGTGAAAGAAAATAAAGTTTAATCAAACTTCTTAATTAGCTACACACTGAATCAAGATTCAAAGTCTTGAAGTCTAGAGTGGGGTGCTAATAAATACAGGTAAAACTAGCAGTATTCTAAATCTTAAAGTTATGGAATCACCAAATGGTGTGTTTGAAAGAGACCTGAGCAATTGCAGAATCCAGTCATTTCCTAATTGTGCTCCATGGAATCCTGGAGGATCCTTAACGTACCCCAGTAGCTTCCAAGGCTGGGAAAGCCAGTATCAAGGGCAAGGGCATCTGGGCAGGGGGCAGAATAGGAAGGCTGAGCAGAGTTCTCTCTTTCCACCCTCAAGAACTCCCCCAGTTACAGTGGGTCTACATTTTTCATGTTTTACATCTTGGATATCTAAATAAAATTTCATTTTATGAAAGTAACCAATTGTTTAAAAAATAAAAGTTGAAAATTGCTGGTGTGTTTGAGGCCTCTCATGTTACAGATGAATAAACTGAGGGTCAAAAATATGAAATGATGTATCCATGGTCACACAGCTAATTAATGTAGAGCTTAGTGGATGTCTGTTCATTGGGGGTTGGGGATGGTTATCCAACATTCCAGCCTCTCCTCATCTTGGAGTACGAGTATGTTATAGAAGCATAATTGGGAAGAATCTCCCTTTCCCATGCTCAAGCAGCCAAGGCATAGACAAGTGACAGGCTCAACCAGTTGGATACTTCTTGCCTAATTCTAAATCTAGAGAAAATAATTCTCGAATATATTCAGAGTGGCAGAGATCTGGCCAGGCTGTTCCTTCTGCCTAGTCCTCCAAAGACCTATTGGTTCCTATCTGTTTTCAACACCTGCTCCTCTAGGGTCCCATTAATTCTGTCTTCTTCCAATAAATCAATGTTTATCTTAAGAAGCACTTCCTGGTACACAGACTGTATATTAGAACCCATTACTCCTCACAGATAATCAACTCCTCTTTTCTCTGTGCCACGGGGCCAATTGGCTTTTACCATGCAGACCCCATGTAGACCAAAGCAATACCTTCATTTGGGAAAAATGTACTGCTAGTGGAATAGAGTCTTCATCAGGGAATTGTATAAGGTCAAGGTACAAAAATTATCCTAGGTGGGAAGTTGGGTAAAGGCAAGAATTAACACTTACTGAGTACCTGCTATGCATCAGGCATCACTCTTCATCCTATCCACTCTCAAGGTAGACATTATGAGCCCCATTTTACTGGTAAGGAAAGTTACACACCAATGAGTGACTAACTCATTAGTTGCCAAGTCAGGAATAGAACTCAAAAAAACTAAAGACACTTAAGTTCATGTATCTTATGCAGTTTTATATTGTTGATTAAGAGTTGTACAGTAGATGATATACCTATTGTAAACATCTTATCAAGAAATTTTAAAAGTTAAAATACCAGTCTTCCGAGATCAACTCATTTCTATCTATTTACCTAAAATTAGATTAAAGGTAGATAAATAGATATAATGAGATAAATAAATATGCCAACAACAGAATGATTCACTCCCCAGGTATCTCTCTGAACTGGTTTAAAACCATTGTAGTCACCATATAGAGTTTTCCATAGCACAGGAGGAAATCACTGGGCCCATCTCGCCCCAACAGCTAACCACATTTCCCATTACTCATGTTCACCCTATTTTCCATAACTAAATGAGCATGGCCAGAAGAGATTGTGAGCAGACCTTGGCAGGGAAGCCTGATAAAGTAAAGACACCATGCCAAAAGTGGCCTCCAGTTATTCCGAGTTCACTCCAAGCACAGATGTCTACCCTCAGATACCAAATACCTGAGGGCAGAGCCCAGTCCCTGATTCACTTGTAGGAGGGTTATCCAGGACAGAGTCTGGCAAGTGGCATTCTTTACTGGAAGGAATTTGATTAATCATTCTCATTACCTTTCAATTCCATGCACCTGAGCTCATTTGCTCTTGGCCCAGAATAAGCAGTTGGTGGCTTAAATGGCATGAGAACACCCAAAATGACCATAACAAGCAGAGGGAGATTGCCCCCCTCCCCCCAACACACACTCCTGCAGTGTGATCTCAGATCAGAGAGATCGTACAGACCTTGCAGCACCTTATTAAATCCCTCTATTGAGCCTCAGAAGCCCCAGGAGATAATGTCTCCACACATATCCTGAGTACTCTTACTTTAGAATCCTAAGTACAAATTGGAAACAAGGAGAGGGAATAGGGGTCTATTCAGAGCCAAGCTTCCCCTTACTAGGAATAGGTGCCAGTAGCCATGACTACATGCCAAGAGAAAATGGATAGCAGGATCTGCAAGGCAAGCAACATGCACTATTGTTAGTATATGGACATTTAGCCATATCTCACTTAAATCTCTTATTTACACTAGTTTAGGCTCTTCCAGGTAACCACAAGGGTTGCCTAACACTGACTTGTAACACTTGCAACGCCAGATCTGTGGCTCAGTCGCCTCGCAATAGCACTGTTTAAGAAAACACGTTGTTTAATGTCTTTCCCTGAAGTTCTTGGAAATAAGAAAGGTCCCCGTAACATATACACAACATGCATCACTAACAAAAATTCTCTCTCTCTGTTCTACTTTCATCATGTCCCATAGCTGTTATAGAGTATCTCTATCCATCAGCCCACAAATCCTCTCTTCCACCTCATCATACTGAACTTTTTTCTTCACCTTTATCTCTGCCTTCACTGTACTTTATTATGCGTATCAAAGTATGCAAAGTATAGCCAGTAGGCAATATCTGGCCTGAACACACGTTCTGATTGGCTGACAGTTTTTTATTATATTTTTATATTGAGTTAATCGTACATTTACATGAATGTTGTAAGAAATAATACAGAGAGTTAAAAAGGATGCTTTATCCAGTCTCCCCCAACAGTAACATCTTGTGTAACCTATTGTACAATATCACAAGCAGAATATTGATGTTGATACAATCAAGATACAGGAAATTTCCATCACAAGAACCCTTCAAGTTGCCCTTTCACAGCCACACATTCTTCCCTCTCCCCAACCCTACATAGTGGAAACCACTAACCTGTTCACTGTTTTATATTTTTGTCATTTAAAGAAGGAATAAATAATGGAATCCTATAATATGTACTCTGGGGAATTGGCTTTTCTGACTCAGCATAATTATCTAGGGATTCATCCAGTTTACGGAATCAATAATTTAACTTTTTGATTACTGGCAAGTATTCCAAAGTATAGATGTACCATGGTTTGTTTAACCATTCACTCATTGATTGATATCTGGGTTATCTCCAGTTTGGGGCTATTATATAATATATAACCTCCTATAAACATTCTTGTATAGGATTTTGTGTACAGGATTTTGTAATACCTTCATTTCCCTGGGACAAATGGCCAAGACTGCAATTATCAAGCTCTTTATGGAAAGGAGTCCCTGGGTCATATGGTTATTGAATGTTTAGTTTTTTTGTTTTGTTTTTTGTGTTGTTTTGTTTTGAGACGGAGTCTCGCTCTGTGGCCCAGGCTAGAGTGGAGTGCTCACTGCAAGCTCCGTCTCCCAGGTTCGCGCCATTCTCCTGCCTCAGCCTTCTGAGTAGATGGGACTACAAGCACCCTCCACCATGCCCAGCTAATTTTTTGTATTTTTAGTAGAGACGGGGTTTCACTGTGTTAGCCAGGATGGTCTTGATCTCCTGACCTCGTGATCCCCACGCCTCGGCCTCCCAAAGTGCTGGGACTACAGATGTGAGCCACCGTGCCGGCCGCATGTTTAGTTTTTAAAAATTGTCAAACTCTGTTCCAGAGTAGTTTACCATTTCACATATCACCAGCAATGTATGAGTGATCCAGTTTCACTACAGTTTTTTTTTTTACTGTTGACTTTTAAGGGTGCTTTATATATTCTAGATAATAATCCTTTGCAGGATATTGCAAATATTTTCTCCCACTCCGTAACTTGTCTTTTCATCCTCTTACTGGGGATTCTCTGAAAGCAAAAGTTTTTAATTTTTATGAAGTTTATTAATTTACCCCTTAGGACTTATGCTTTTGGGGTCAAGCCTAAGAACTCTTTGGTTAGCCCTAGATCCTGAAGAAAAACTCCTATGTTTTTCCAAAAGTTTGTACATTTTACATTTATGTCTGTGATCCACTTTGAGCTAATTTTTCAATAAGTTGTGATACTTAGGTTGAGGTTCATTTTTTTGCCAGTGGATATCCAATTGCTCCAGCATCATCTGTTGAAAAGCTACCTTTTCTCCATTGAATTACTTTCGCACTATTTTCAATAATCAATTGGACATATTCTTGTGGTCATATCCAGATCTTCAGTTCTGTTCATCTGTGTGTCTATCCCTATAGCAATAACACAGTCTTGATTACTGTATCTATATAATAAGTTTTAAAACTGAGTAGTCTCATTTCTCCCATGGCATTCTTCTTTTTAAAAATTAGGTTAGCTATTCTGGTAGCATTTCCTTTGCAATAATCTTGTCTATATCTAAAACAAACAAACAAACAAACAAAAAACAGAAAACCTTGATGAGATTTGAAAGAAATTGTGTTAAACCTGTGTATTAGTGTCTGTGACTACTATAAGAAACTAACACAATCTTGATGGCTTAAGAAAACAAATTATTCTCTCGTGGTTCCAAAGACCAGGAGTCTGAAATCAGATAATCAAGTAGGTTTGCACTCCCCCTGGAGGTTTTAGGGAAGAATCTTTTCTTAATTCCTCCAGCTTCTGATACTGGTGACATTTCTTGGCTTGTGGCTGCATTTCCCTCTGCTCTGTCTTCACGTTGCCATCTCCTTTGCGTCTATGTACTCCTCTGTATGTGTCTCCTGTGAGAACACTGTTATTGGATTTATGCCCACCCAGATAATCCAGGATGATCTCCTCATGTCAAGATTCTTAAATTAACTACATGTGCAAAGCCTCTTTTTCCAAGTAAGGTAACATTCACAGATTCTAGGGATTAAGATGTAAACACATCTTTTGAGGGGCCACAGTCAACCCATTACAACCTGGATATCAATTCAGGGAGAACTGAAATCTCAACTATTTTGAGTCTTCCAAGTCATGATATGTTAGCTTCTCCATTTATTTAGATTTTTAAAATTTCCTCTATTTCTTTTAGATTTTATTTCTTTTAGCATTGCACAATTTTCAGCATACAAGTTGTGAATGTTTTGTTAGATTTATACTGAAGTATTTTACTTTCTGAACCATTATAAATGGTATCATATTTTAATTTTGATGTCCATGTGGTTCATTGCTAATACATAGAAATACAATTGGTTTTTGTATATTTACAAAATATACAAAATAATATTCAATTATATTTAATTGAATCCTGTGACACTGCTGAACTTACTTGTTAGCTCTAGGAGTGTTTCTGGTAGATTTCTTGGGATTTCTCTGTCTGCTGAAAATAGGGGCAGTTTATTTCCTCCTTTCCAACTTATATGCCTTTTATTCCTTTTCTTGCCTTATTTCACTGGCTAGAACTTCTAGCATTATTTGAATAAGAGCTGAGAGAGCAGTTATTCTGGGTTTCTTTCTGATCTTAGTAGGAAAGCATTTAGTCATTCACCATGAATTACAATGTTAGCTATAGGTGTTCAGTGAATGCTCCTTATTAAATTGAGAACGTTTCCCTCTATTACTATTTTCTGAGAGTTTTATCATAAATCAGTGTTGAATTTTATCAAGTGCTTTTCTGCATTAATATAATCACGTGATTTTCTTTTTAGCCTGTTAACATTCTGGGATATATCAATTTTTGAATGCTGAGCCAGCCTTGCATTCCCTGTACCTTTCCACTTTACTTGTTCCTGGTACATAATTCTTTTTACATATTGCTGAACTGGACTTCCTAACTTTTTTTAAAGATTGTGTGTCATATTCATGAAGGACATTGGTATGCATTGGGGATTTTGTACTATCTTTGTCTGGTTTGGGGTATCAGAGTAATACCAACTTCATAAAATAAATTGGGAAGAGATTTCTCCTTTTCTATTTTCTAGAAGAGCTTATATGCAATTAGTGTCAACTCTGCTGATTGGCAGAATTCTCATACAATCATCTGGGCCTAGAAGTTTCTTTTGGGGGAGTTTTTAAATTATGAACTCAATTTCCTTAATAGTTATATGGCTACTCATATTATCTATTTTATATTAGCCAAGTTGTGGTAGATTATTTTTTTTTCAGAATGTGATCTGTTTCTTCTAATTTATCAAACTTTTGTGTGTAGGTTTGCTTTGCAGTATTCTTTTATTGCCTTTCATTGTCTACAATGTCTATAGTGATATCCTGTATTCCATTTTTGATATTGGTAATTTCTGTCTTCTTTTCTTCTTTATCAGTGTAGCTAAAGTTGTGTCCATTTCTTTTCATGGAATCATTTATTTGTTTCACTGATGTTCTAGGTTGTTTTCCTGTTTTCAAATTTCATTGATTGCTGCTCTTCTCTTTATTCTTTCTTCTTCTTTCTTTGGACTTATTTTGCTCTTTGCTCTCTAGATTTTTAAGATGTGAGTTTTGATTTTTGATTTGAGGCTTTTCCTCTTTTCTAATGTATGTATTTAGCTATATAACTGTCTCTCTCAGCACTGCTTTGGCTGAGTTTCACAAATTTTAGTATGTTATATTTTCATTTGGTTTAATGTCTTATTTGATTTTTTTTTTTTTTTTTTTTGAGACAGAGCTCCATTCTATTGCCCAGCCTGGAGTGCAATGGCACAATCTTGGCTCACTGCAATGTCCACCTCCCAGGTTCAAGTGATTCTCCCACCTCAGCCTCCGGAGTAGCTAGGACTATAGTTGTGCACCACCATGCCTGGCTAATTTTTGTATTTTTAATGGAAACGAGGTTTCAACATACTGGCCAGGCTGGTCTCGAACTCCTGACCTCAGGTGATCCATCCACCTGGCCTCCAAAGTGCTGGGATTAGAGGTGTTGCGCCACCGTTCCCAGCCTATTATTTCTCGAAACTTTCTCTGACTCGTGGGTTATTTAGAAGTCTCTTGTATAGTGTCTAAGTATTTAGAGTTTCCTGTTATCCATCTGTTATTAATTTCTAGATTGGTTCCGTTTTGGTCAGTGAACACAATGTGTATTTCAATTCTTTTGAATTTATTGAGGTTTGTTTTACAGCCCAGGATGTGGTCTATCTTGGTATATGTTCTACGGATACTTGCAAAAAAATAAATATGTATTCTGCTGCTGTTGGGTATTCTATATATGTCAATTAGTTCCTATTAGTTGGTAGTGGTTTTATTTTATATTGTTATAGAATAAATTATGTTTCCTAACCCCAGTTCATATGTTGAAGCTCTAACTCCCAATGTGACTTTATTTGGAGACAAGATTTTTTAAAAGATTAAATGAGGTGTTCAGGGTGACCAGTAAGACTGGTGACCTTATAAGAAGAGGAAGAGACACCAGGGATGTGCATGCACACCAAGGAAAGGCCATGTGAGGACATATTGAGAAAGCAAGCCAAGGAGTGAGGGCTCAGCAGAAGAAACCAAACTTCTGATACCTCTATCATGGACTTTCAGCTTCCACATTATTTTGTGAGCAATAAATTTATGTTGTTTATGCTACTCTGTGTGTGGCATTATGTTATGGCATCCCTAGCAGACTCATACATATACCCTTGCTGATTTCCTATATCAATTTATTACCAATTACCTATTACCAATTTTGAGAAGAGTGTAAAGCTTCCAACTATAACTGTGAATTTGTCTACTCTTTTTAGTCTGTTTTTGCTTCACACATTTTGCAACTCTGTATTTTGTACATGTACATTTAGGATTGCAGTGTTCTTGGTACATTGACTGTTTCTTCATTTAAAATGTCCCTGTTTGTCTCTGGCAACAGTCTTTGCTCTAAAGTCTATATGATATTAATATCACCACTCCTATTTTCTTTCAATTAATGTTGGCATAATATATACTTTGCTACCATTTTCATCTTGCTTACATAATTATATTGAAAGTGTATTTCTCACAGATAACACAGAGTTGGGTCATGTTTTTAATCCTTTCTCCCAATCTCTTTAATTGGAATTTTTAAGCCATTTACATTTAATGTAATTATTGATATGTTAGGGCTTAACTCTACTATTTTTTTATTTTCTTCGTTCTTTATTTCTGTTTTCTTTTTCCTGCTGTCCTATTGATTACTTGAACAATTTTTAGAATTCTATTTTGATTTGTCCATAATGTTTTTACATACAAAGCATATACCTTTTTGTGTAGCTTTCTTAATAGTTTATCTGGTTATTACCTTATATATACATAACTTATCACAATCTACTCGTGTCATCATTTTACCAGTTCCAGTGAAGTGAAATGTATCTCCCTTTACCCACCCCTGTTAATTATATAATTATCAAATATTTCTGTGCTATTCAGCTGGAATAGGGTTTTCTGTCCTGTAGGCTTCCGCTTTCCAGTTTTGGGGCTAGAGAAAACAGACTTTTCTTGGGCTTTTTTGTCTGTGTACATTGATGTTTCCAGCTTTTCAGCTTCTTTAGCTCCAGATATGGAATATAGGAGGCAAAAGAAAACTCAAGAAACTTACTACCATGTTCCTAACTGGTTTCCCTTTTCCCTCTCATGTTTCAGAGTCTTCTCTGAAATGAAATATAATGCCAATGGGTTTTAATTGTACTTAAGGATGGAACAGGGGCCAATATGTCTACCCTATGTTTTGGGAGTGGGAGTCCCTGTGGCAGTGTTTTTAAAATTGAATAATGTAAAAACCAGATCTGTTACTACTCTTGAAAAATTGGGACATGTGGCAACAGTGGGTTTGCATAATGCATTCCAACAATTTGCTGTAGCTGAGTAGGAGCTGACCTCTTTAGATGGGGTATGCCACAGTGTGAGCCATGATCCTTCATTGCTTTTTACCCATCCTGCATCACTCATTTATGTTAGTCCTAGTTCCTGTAGGACTTTGAGTTTGCAACTTTCAATGATGCCTCCCTGGCTAAACATGCCCATTTTTAGTCCTGCTACTTTAATTCTCTCTTTCTTCTCAGTCTTTCAGTTCTGTATTACAAATCTCAAAGAACTGATCTAGCAGAGATGACATTATCTTTAGGAGAATGAGTGTGTGTGTATGTCAAGAAGGAAGAAGTTGAACCAGCAAAACTTTTAAAAAAAGAATTTTCACTAAGACTGAATCATGTAGGTTTATCCTTTTTAGGGTTCCTTGGGAGTCATGGGAAGGGAAAAGCTGGGGACCTTAATTTATTATAAACTGTCACATCATCCCCATCTCACAGCCTTGGTAATCGCTGTTTTCCTTCTTTGAACCTCCTTTTTGAGATCACTGCAGGTGCACTACATTGCACTCAGATTTTCAGATAAAATGCCACCTACTTGGAAAGATCTTCCCTAATGACCCTATCTAAAATAGACCTCTTCCATTGCCAACACTTTCTATATCTTTATTGTATTTTCCTTTACTGCACTTAACATTTACCTGAAAACACAATACATATTTATACTTGTTTATTGCCTATCCCTTTGAGCATGGAGAGATTGTCTGTCTTGTTCACCATTGAATTCTCAGTTCCTGGCACATAATAGGAGCTTACTAAGTATGTAATGAATGGATGAATCATGTCCTGAAATGTCTTAATCAGAACACTGACAAACCAGAAAGTATCCAAAATAGGATGATTAAAAAGCTTACAATCACAGAATTGCTAAACAACTGAGGAATCTGGGATGATAAATATTGAAAGGTGAGATGATGGCTCTCTTAAAATATTTAAAATTTTGTTTACCGGAAGAAGGAGTAAATAAATACGCTCCATGTTTTTCCAAATGGCATCCCTATGGTTAATTTGCAAAGAGGCAAATTTTCCCTACTATAAAGATGACTTTCTAATAAATAGAAACACTTTAACAGCAAAAGAGTAAACTCCCAATCACTGAAGGTGGTTAAGCTAAGACTAAGTAGAGGCTTAATTGCAGGGAATTTAGGAAAAGTAAGTCTATCAAAAGGTTGAAGTCCTTGCTACTGTGAAGTATGAACTAACTGATTTTTACTTAAGGGTATGTTACAGCTGCAACTCAAGAATAGTTGGATTTCTTTAGAAGCCAGAATGGCAAACATTTTCTAATTAATAAAGATATTTCCCAGTATGGCTCTGATATTTATATGATTCAGTGTTTAAGTCTATTTCCTCACAGGTACTATAACTTCAACATGGTTGACTACTAATCAGTGGTGATTGTGATTATAGAACACGTATCAAACAATTAAATATAACGTCCTAGTTGAGCACAATTTTTCTGAAAATTATGTCTTTAAGCAGCATGGGTTTTTTCATTTGTTTGTTTTGGAGATGGAGTCTTACTTTGTTACCCAGGCTAGAATACAGTGGCGCAATCTCAGATCACTGCAACCTCCGCCTCTCAGGTACAAGCAATTCTCCTGCCTCAGCCTCTCGAGTAACTGGGATTATAGGTGCATGCCACCAAACCTGGCTAATTTTGGTATTTTAGTAGAGATGGGGTTTCACCATGTTGGCCAGACTGGTCTCAAACTCCTGACCTGAAGTGATCCACCTGCCTCGGCCTCCCAAAGTGCTGGGGTTACAGGTGTGAGCCACCTATATTTTAAAGTATTCACTACCAGCTTTTTAACATATTCACAATAATAATAAACTGTGTCATATGACACATTTAAAAGAACAATACAGTTTGGCAAGATTTAAATAACTATAAACTCCCAGTTATAATTTAATATGCTCTCACTAACCCTTATTTATAGCAACCACTGTATTAGTGAAGCTTTCCAATTTTAAGTAATAAGCAACCATAAAACTCACACTAAAGGTTTGCTTGGAGTACCTAAAGCACACTTAGGCACATAAACACTTCTAGCTCAACCTATAGCACTTCAGAAGTTGTTTCTCCAACATCTTACATGACCAAAGAATCCTAGATCCTAACATACAATATTTACAGTATTAATTATTAATTAGCTGTTCTAATGCCCACTGTCGCTAAACATGTATCTATATGTGGGAAGTGGTAGGACCCAGGAGGGACCTACCTAATTTTTACAACCCCACTTTTATGCCTACATGGGATTCAAACTGTCTAACTTCTTTTTTAAACAAACCAAAAAAGTCAACAACTCACTTAACGCTGAATTAAAGCACAAAATAAAACCAATATATTTTAAAAGAATACAGCAAATATTATTCTGGCAGCTCAAGTTAGCCGACTCCTTCAGATGCAAGCTAAAAGCTCATTACAGACAGGTCTTTTTTTCTGTCTCAGAGAAAATACAGTATATGTGGGTGACGAGTTCTCACTTTCCTTATCAATTTCATCTCAATAGCTCTGCCAGAAATTTAGGAGGGCTCCATCTCCTTTGCAGATGGCACCAGCCATTCCCTTTCTGCCTTGCATTTCCATCACACCACTTTCTCTTCCTCCCACTCCTACACATCCAGCAGTCCTTCCTTTGCTGTTGGATCACCACATTGAGGAAAGAATAGGTGCTATCTATCTCTGTTCCATCCAGGAGACACCCACAGGCACATAATACAAGCACTGTCTCCATGAACAGCTGTAGTTTGCAGGTACCATAGAAAAGATACACAACCACATGGCTTTGCCCCTGATTTACAGATTTCCGGTGAGTGTTTACATATTCAAAACCCAGCTGTTTTGCACTAAGCTATCTCCACACAGGTGGAATATCAGCTCAACAGCTCAAAATGAAGATCCAGAAAGAAGAGTTCCCTTGGGCTACTGCTGTAGTGTTTGTTCTTCCTCTTTGATAAATGCTTTAAGGCTGTCTGAGGTTGCCACACTCTAAACGACATCTTCCCCACCTCATATTTCTTATTCCCAACCTACCTACAACTACTGTCCCCTCTGACTTTAGACTTCAGAGAAACACACATATCCACTGTAAAAGGCTCCCTTTTGCTTTTGACTTGGCATTCTTGACCTCCAATGTTTAATATATTTGAGATACTTCAACTGTTAAAGGTTTAAACAGGGCAAAATTATCTGAATCTTGAGCCTGCATACCAATTTTAGATACTTCCTTTCCAGTAAGCCCAGAGCCATGGTGATGCTATGAATATTTGAGAGCCTTTGGTACTTCAACCCAGAACTTCATTACTCTACCTCAGCTTCATTATTCTACCTAGGCTTCTTGCCCTACTAGTGACAACTGCCTTCTTCTAATGTCTACTGTGTTATGATACATTGCCTTTTATTTTTTATAGCATACATATTTTACTTAATTTTATTCAAGAGGAAGAGGAAGAGAAACTCTTTAATGAAAGAAAAGTTAGAAATGAATATTTGAACCCTACTATGTGTAACCGTGCATGATGTTTTAAACATACCTTATCATATCCTTAATTTTTAGATGACCTCAAATCACTCTAATAACATGCACAGCACCAATATCTTGCAAGTAATGGAGTCAGAAATTAAATCCAGGCTTTCCATGCTTTTCAGCCAGGTGCAGTGACTCATGCCTGTAATCCTAGCACTTTGGGAGGCCAAGGTGGGCAGATCACTTGAGGACAGGAGTGGGAGACCAGTCTGGCCAACATGGTGAAACCCCATCTCTACTAAAAATACGAAAGAAAATTAGCCAGGCATGGTGGTGGGTGCCTGTAATCCCAGCTACTCAGGAGTTGGAGGCAGGAGAATTGCTTCAACCCATGAGGCGGAGGCTGCAGTGAACTGCACTCCAGCCTGGGCAACAGAGCAAGGCTCCATCAAAGAAAGAAAGAAAGAAGGAAAGAAAATAAATATGCTTTCTTCTAAGACAAACTCTCTCATACTGTTCTGCAATTCTGTAGAGTGTAATTCTGTCATTGTGTGTACAATATTAAGAGGATAGACTATGAAGCCAGAATGTTTAGTCATTGCTACCCGTGAGTTGCAGACAAGTCACTCACTGTGCCTCTGTGTTCTGTAAAATGGGGATAATACTAGTGCCTGTTTTCTATGGTTTCAG
Source organism: Rhinopithecus bieti (assembly GCF_001698545.2). NCBI lineage: Eukaryota > Metazoa > Chordata > Mammalia > Primates > Cercopithecidae > Rhinopithecus > Rhinopithecus bieti. The sequence goes on along the minus strand of NW_016807225.1, from coordinate 4,936,485 downwards.
TGAAGATCAAAAGTGTTAACATAAATTATGGCTTAGAATAATACCTACTGCATAGTTAGCACTATACAAATGAGACGGAATGGTTCCCTTGACCCTTTCATGGCCAGGAACTGGAGTGCACTGGCTCTTGGTCCATCTGGCCACTTCAGCTACAGCAGGGACAAACACCACTTGCTCAAACCCTCTGGACTCAACACCTCATGGGATGGAGCACACAGGTGAGTGGGTGTCAGGGCCAGGGTGAGCACTTTCGGGCTCCGGCTCCACAACAATCTAGGGGTGTGTTACAACTAATGCTCTTCTAGCTTTGCTGTAAGCAGACAGCTTAAGTGTTAAACAGCTCAGCGAAGAGTCAGCGTGACAGCCTTTTTTGGTTCCCACATCTGGGGCATCCTGAATTCTTGTCCAGTGTCCAGGAAGAATCAGGTCACACGAACGGTCTCAAAGGTGATGAATACAGAGGATTTTATTAAGCAGTGGAAGTGGCTCTCAGCAGAAGGGGAGGTGGAAGGGGGATGGAGCAGGAAGAAAGTAATCTTTCCCCGAAGCCCAGCCAGAGACTGCCAAGTTCCTCTCTGAAGTTGTGCCATCTGAAGCTAAGCCACGTCTATCCAAAGTATCTTGACACCCAGTTGCTGCTTCTCCTCTCCACGTTCAGCCACTTATCTCTTTGCCAGCTGAGGTCTGGGGTTTATAGGGGCACAGGATAGGGGGCAAGGCAGGCCAGAAAGGTAGGATTTGGGAAGGAAAACAGGGATAACTGTTCTCATTTAGGGCCACAGTTTCCAGGCTTGAGGGTGGAGCCTTTGCTGGAGAACTCGACTCTTCTACCCAGTATTTCCCTGCCTCCTGCCCATATCACAAGTATTCATCATTTTGGTAAATATTGCTGCCCAAATACATATAAGCTCTTTGAAAATCAGATTAATCTATTTTTTGTATTCACACTAGTATCACACAGGTACTCTGTAGTTTGATGAATTAATTCTTTTATTGACTAATGCCCTTACCACACAAGGTAGAAACAGCTTCATCCATCAAGACCATTATTGTCAGGCTTGCAAGCATTGTTTCCAAAGTTTACAGTGAAGTTCAATCTTAGACATCCATAGTTGAGCAAGTTAGACCAGTGATTCTCACCCTTCCCATTACCTTCCTCTTCTTATATGTAAAGATCATAGACTTTAAATTTAGCATGGCAATAACAATATAATTGACATTGCTCAAAGTATTCGAGTGGTACAAAATTGACATTGTTCATCATTCATTCACATGTTCACTTATTCATTCAAGAGACACTGGCTTTTTAGCAAGCATTATGATGTGTACTAGGAAAGACTTAGAGTCTAGAGATGAGTAAAGATAAATAAAACAAATAATGATACTACAACATTATATAAGTGCTATCACAAATGAAGTAAAAGTTTAAAGAATTCTTCAACTCCTTCAAGGAAAGCATCCTAAAGAAGTAACTAATATTTGAGCAACATCTGGAAGGATGAAGAAGCATCCACCAAACAGAGGCCAAAGGACATTTCAAGAGGAAACAGTATGCAGTACTCAAAAAAAAAAAAAGTGTCTGGGTAAAATTGGGAAATTCTGTGTGGCTGGTGCATGGGCAACATTGGGTGGATTTCAAGAGTTGAGGCCAGAAAGCTAGGTTTGGGTTCCAGATCACTATGTTGGAATGATTGGAGTAAGCATGGACTGGAGACAAGGAAATTTGTGAGGAGACCAGGGGAGGTGATAGGATAGTGGCATGATCTCAGCCTTGGTATTGTGGCTGGAAAGGAGGGAATGACTATGACAGATCTTCAGTAAGTGGCATTAGCTGGATTGGTAATAAATGAGCAGTGACCAGGGAAAAAGATGAACCTCAAATACCCTAATTTGTCATTCTTGGTAATATAGTTAACTTGAGCAGACACATAAAGTGAAACTTTTTTTTTTTTTTTCCTCAACACCAGGCTAATGAGTATATAGAATCCCTCTCCAGCTGGTCTTAAATTTTGCCACTTGGGATTGTTGAGTTTTACTTTTTCCACAGTGTCTTTGGCTTTTGCTTACACATTCTTCTTCTTTGACCCAGTCTCAATATATCATTAATAACACTTAATTAAGCCCCACACCAAAGTGAGACCCTCTTCTCTACCAGAACCTACACCAGCTTATAAACTGACTGTACTCAATGTAATCTTGACTTCCCAAACAGAAACAGTTCTGTCTTAGACTTTGTATCAAAGCAGTCTTTCCAATAAGTAACGGTTAAAACACATTGCCTAGGGTGGTTAATACACTAGCCCATTTAAACAAGTGTCAGAAAAACAAAGAGGAGGCCAGGAGGATACATATTGAAGGAACACACAGAATAAGTTCATTAACATGATTAGAAACACCAAAAACTTTCCAAAGCAGCAGATCCAAGAAAAGGTAGGTAAAATAACGGGATGAGGGAAGGGAAAAAGATGAGAACAGTAACTGGACATGAGGCACTTGGGAAGAAACAAATCCCTGAAAGTAGGAAATAGCACCATGTGCAAAGAAGTCTAGGACTGAAGGCTGTCTTCAAATACATAGCGATAGCATCTTTTTTTTTGCATAAACTTTTATTGGCAAAGCACTATTGCCTCTGGTAGCTCCACCACTTGCATTGGATATATGATTTAATCTCTCTGAGCCTTATTTTTCTCATTTATAAAATGGAGATGAAGACTGATGCTTAAAATACTTGTGAGGTTCATAGAGTAAACCTTATCAATTTCATTTCACAGGTAGATACATTTAGATGCCCATATTAAGCAATTAATCCAGAAACCCAAGAACCTACAGAAACCAAACTGGAGCTATGATTTTCTGATTCCCAATTCAGCGAGTATTTCCATTCATCTGTGGAGCTGGTCCATCCCAGAACACCAGTAACCCACCCTAGGTAAGGAATAATTTGTAGAATACAGACAAATGGTGTTCACTCGGCAACCCTGCCTCTCAGCTTAACTAGGAGTTCTAGTGGTCAGGATGTGACCTCTCATGACCATATTATAATTCTTAGAACCCCTTAAAACCTCATAAATCCATTCTTAGGGACTTAAAAATTCATAAGAGCTTAATATTGTCTAAATCCATAGCATGTGGCCACACCCATGGACTTTTTACATCTCCAGTTTGTTTGTTTTTGTTTTGAGATGGAATTCTGCTCTTGTCACCCAGGCTGGAGTGCAATGGTGTGATCTCGGCTCACTGCAACCTCCGCCTCCTGGGTTCAAACGATTCTCCTTCTTCAGCCTCTCGAGGAGCTGGGATTACTGGTGCCTGCCACTATGCCTGGCTACTGTTTTTGTATTTTTAGTAGAGACAGGGTTTCACCATGTTGACCGGGCTGGTCTTGAACTCCTGACCTCAGGTGATCCTCTCACCTTGGCCTCCCAAAGGGCTGGGATTATAGGCGTGAGCCACCGAGCCCAGCCGTCTCCAATTTTTCACATCCCATTTTATAAAGCATGTGCATGACAGAAATAGAATCCCACCAGGGCACCCACGTTTAACCCCAGACAACCCTGGCCACAATCTGGTGTTGTGCCTGCAAGTAAAATTTATTTCTATGCTGCATACCTCAGTAACTGCAGTTACTTTCTACGTTGCTTTTAAACACTCTTGAGTTTTTCTCTGTGTAAAATATGTTTCACTTTGCATGTTCAATTATAAAATCTTCAAGCAAGCTTAATGGGATAGGGGATAAGGAAGGCCAGCCTAATTTAGTAAAAAGACTAAATAATGGCATTTTAAACGGTAGTTCTCTTACTTTCCCATTGCTAAAACTGCCAAAGCATTAGTAAAATTTTTGAAGTAACGGCTTCAATGAATAGATAGGAGCAGCTTTCAATTAGCATATGAATTGTTTGTAAGCAATAAGCACTTACCAGGCCTTTTAAAGTCATCCCCCAGACTTTTGTTGAAAACCTACTTAGTGATAGAAATGAAGGAAATATTTGTCTTTAAAGTATTACAATAAGTACCCATCTTTCTTCCACAGCTTTGTTTACATTATTAATTTGCATTATCCAGACCCTGGAAGCAAGCCTGTGAGAAGCAAAAGCAAACTTCAGCTCAGATAGGGGAAATCTAAATGAAATCAGAATCAGATTCAGAAACATACCAAGGAGCTCCCAAGGCACAGTTGCCAGTTTATTCTTTTCTTTCTTTCTCCAAAACTTTTCCTAAAATCTCTCCTCCAAAAAGTCCTTCCCAAAGGCAGGTTTGGTTCCAAGGGAACGAAATCCTCTATCCTGTGGTCTCTGTTTCTCTTAGGAGATAATGGCACACACACGAGAAAGACCTCACACACAGGGTCAGCACAGAGTAGGTGACATGCAAATAAATGCTGGTTGGTTGTGAATTGTAAGCATAAAATCAGTATTACTGGAGGATGAGAATAAGGTCACTATCAGACCACTGTTAAGTATTGGGCTGCTTCATTCCTCAAAAGAAGACTGATTAATTGATTGATTGATTTTTAAATTTAGCTCATGGAACTTAGTAACTTCCAGGGGACAATGCAGGTTTTCTTGGTGGTGGTGGTTTTCTCCTTTCATACGCAGACCCACAGCCCAATGCAAGTTTTAGACAACCACAGACTAAGCAAGAAAAAACCAGGAAACTATACCTCTGATTTTTGAGAGATGCATATTTTTATGAGTGCACCTGGTTCCACCAATTGCCCAGAAGCACAGAACCAGCAGAAAAACCCTAGTTAGTATTCAGAGGACAGAAGTTTCCAGCACATTTAAAATAAAGTAGCTGAAATTGTATAATCAGAGACATCAGGAATGAGAATCAGAGAGTGGGCAATGAGTCCATTTGATTGGTTATAGACTGCCCCTATTGCTACGGAGAACCTCTTCACTAAAGGCCTCTGAAGGGACACAAGACAACATTGATTGTCATCCCTGCAGAGCTGGTGCCAAGCTGAGTAGCTCACTCTTGAGCCCAAGTAGATTAAAGATAGGAAGGAAATACACCAATGATATGGCTTGGGTGTGTCCATGCTCAAATCTCATCTTGAACTGTAACTCTCACAATTCTCACATGTTATGGAAGGAACCCAGTGGGAGGTAATTGAATCATGGAGGTGGGTCTTTTCCATGCTGTTCTCATGATAGTGAAGAAGTCTCATGAGATCTGATAGTTTTAAGAATGGGAGTTTCCCTGAACAAGCTCTCTCTCTTTGCCTGCCACCATTCATGTAAGATGTGACTTGCTCCTCTTTGCCTTTCACCATAATTGTGAGGCCTCCCCAGCCATGTGGATCTATAAGTCCATTAAACCTCTTTTTCTTCCCAGTCTTATGGATATGTCTTTACCAGCAGCATGAAAACAAACTAATACAGCCAACATGATAAAAGTCATTGTGTCTAAATAGCGGAATTATACGAAATTACTTTTCTTTATGTTTTTCTATAAGTTTTAATATTTTCAGCAGATAGGCACTAATTTTAAATACAAATTTTTTATTAAATGTGCACTTTAATAAAAAACATTAAATATTGAGCACAATAATTACCTGATAACCATCTGGGTGGCAAAAAGAAAGAGAAAGCTCTCTCAGAGCTACCTCAGTTTGACAAACAATTAACCCAGGAAACCTGCATGGGAAATGGAATCATCTTTCTTAATAATTGTTACTATTTATTGGTGGTATTATAATAGCTAGCTTTTACTGAGAGCTGAGTCTGTTAGGGTACTGTACTAAGTACTTTATGTTTAATCTCTTTACTTAATTCTCAAAACATTCTTATGTGATAAGCACTATCATTATCCCCATTTACAGAGGAAGAAACTGAGCCTTGAGAGGTTAGATAACTGGTTAAAAGATCACACGGCAATTAGGCGACTATCAAAATCAGTATATAAAGCCAGATCTGTCTGAGTCTATATAGTTTTAAGCCACTTGGTTCAAATCAAAGCAACTTTCCCAAACATTATCTTTTATGCTTTTCTCCACTCTTGGTTGCTTCTCTTTCATTTGGGGTACGCTCTCAAACATAAGCTTCTTGGTAGAAATTTTTATTTGTTTTGTTCACTGCTACATCTCCAGAGCAAAGAAGAATGCCTGGCATATAATAAATACTCAGTAAGTATTTGTTGGATTGATGAACAAACTTCAGTACATCAAATTCTAACCACAATATTTTATCCTTGCTTTTTGAACCTCATATGAGCATATTAGTCTCCACATTTTTTTCATCTTCCACTCTGATCAAGACTGGTGAATGTTCTCCAGTTTTTCTTTACCTCCTGGACTTACAGCCAGTCAATATGTCCCAGCTTTCCCTGCAGTTGAGAATGAGCTCATGACTGAGTTCTAGCCAATACAATATGAGCAGAAGTGATATAGCTACTTCTGAATCTGGCCTGCAAAACCTTATCTTCCACATTCTGTTTTTTCATTTATCAGCTGGAGGCATGACAGAGACAGTAGATGAAAGAATCTAGGATCTCTGAATGTCTGCATGGAGTAAAGCCTTACTCTACTCAGCTGACCTGTACTGGGACAAGACGTGAGCAACAAATAAACCTTTGTTTTGTTAAATCAGTAGATCTTGGTGTCAATTAAAGCAATTGGTCTTCCCCAACTAATGTACATCCATATCAGTTAAAAAGTATTTGTGTATATTGTATATATATGGCCTATTCAAAGAAATGTATAAAGAGCCTGCTCAAATAACATATATATATAAATTTATAAATCATGTACGTCTACTATAACATTAACTATAAAACCTATATCAAAATGTAAAATGTAAAAAGAATGAGATGTAGATTAATTTTTTAAAATTTCTTGCCAATCCTGTTGGTTCCATTGCATTACTAGGCAACATTTCAAGGCACAGTGGAACTTAGGGAAAGGTTCATCATTAACAATAGTGAAAACAAGTTTATATTTCAAATGGTCTTCTTGATATTTGTGGGGGATGAGTTTGTGTCGGTTTTGAATGTACTTTTAGTGTTTTCACCATGGAATATGGCTGGACAAAGAAATCAAATCAGGAGTAGAACTGACAGCTCGGCCACTTCATTGTTGCTCTCAGATAGTGCTGGTTTCTCCTCCACCCACAGTTTCTTTGGGAGAGTTTGTATAAGACACCTGTCTATTTTGTGGATGTTGTTTCATGAAAATTAGATCATCTAACACATAAATCCATTTACCTAAGCACAACTAAAATGGGATGAGAGCCAGTTCACTGAAGGCCAATGAACATATGAAAGTACTAACATCAAATATGCCCTCCTTTCAGGATACATATGACATAGGTATCCATCTGCCACATGTATCCACCTGACATCAGATTATTTGAAAATGCCAGTGTCAATCCACATATAAAAATATGTTCATCTTAAAATTTTTCTTTTTCATTGTAAAATAAGTGGAAGTTTTAGCACCTACGAACCCTGAAATGGGCACGCCTTGTTTTTGAGACTGTTGCTCAGCAGGTGTTTTGGACAGCAAGTTCTATTACTCTTGAAGTTTGAAGTCCATGATCTGCCTCCCAGCTGTGCATACAGTAAAATGGCAGATGTCACTCTGCCTAAACTCTCCCCCACTGTAGAATCCTACCTTACCTATCCCAAGGCCAGAGTTCTACTTCTTAACATGGGCTAGAAGCCCTGGTCTCTTTTCCAAGTAACACTACAAGTTATTAGTGAAGCTCTCTTTGATTTGCCCTAAGGCAAATCATAAAAGAAATAAAGGTCTATCTTATCCACTCAAGTATATACACATGCTAAAGATGGTGGTGACTGGCAGGCAGTATGACTGGTGACAAGGCCCCAGGGCTACAAGTTATGATATCCAGGTGTGACCTGACTATCTCTTCAGTGAAGTCAACATAGTCCTTGTATTTCAGAAAAAATAAAGTATTGCGGGAGAAGAGGCTCCTGAGAGCCTTAGCTTGAGTGGGCCACATGAGGGCTCCGTAGAGGAAATCTTGGCAAGAATTTGAGAAGGGAGGTTCTCAAAAACAATAAGCATTTTATCTGATGAGGATTTTATCCTCCAGGAAAATCTTGAGGGCAGTTTAGGACAACACAGGATAAGAGAAGCCCTAGAGGATTTCAGAATTGTATGCCCTTAATCAGGAGCCTTGAGAAGGTAAGTTCACAGTGGATACATGGAAGAGCAAACCTCCCTGGGCACTCAGAGGGCAGAACACACAGCAGATTCTCCAGCCAGATAGCACCTAGTCATGAGCCGAATAGTAAATATCTGAGTGGAGCACTGCAATGGGTTTGGAAGTCAGGGCTGAGTTCAAGTTGAGGTTCTGACACTAACTGTATGAGTAATTTAGTCAACCTGTATGTGTCTCAGTCTTATCATAACTAAAGTGGGGATAATAATAGCTACTTTGTGTCATCTTTATGATCATTTAATGAAACAGCAGCTATACCTGATAGAATCCAGGACTTGGCAAGTCACAGGTTCTCAATAAAAAGTTCTCTTCTTCACCATCATTATTCACTCTTTTTGCCCTTGCTTAGCCCATCTTTAAAAGGAAATAAATGAGGCAAAGCTGTCATTTGCCAAGTACTTAAGAGCTAGGCTTGGCAAGTGCTTATCTACATTAGAGGTTAGAGGAGTGCTTCATGGCGGGCCATGCAGAGTGGATGCTCATGCCCTGCAAGACTTTGCCAAGAAGTCACAGATGATGAGCAGTGAAAACAAAGCAACAAACTGGGCCAGGCTGGAGGAGGGGCAGGTAGGCAGCTGGCAGCCTGCAGTAGGAATGACCTTCCGGACTCACGGATTCCCTAAATGAGGTGGGTGAAGGGCAAAGAGGAAGACAGGAGGCCTGGCAGATTGACAAGAGGATCTTACTTCTTTATCAACAAACAGGATTCACTTGGTGCAAATCATTAGCACCAATCTAACTTTTCTCATGCAATACCTATGGACTCAAGCCATGCCCAAGCAACCTGGCTCTCCACACCTTATATTGTGCTACTCTGCTCTTGAAGAAACAACCAAAAGGCTTCCCTCAACAGTGTCCCCCACTACCACAATCCCTCATGTGAATATAGCATCTTTTCCTCATTTTAGAGGGTCTTATGAGCTGCTTACCAAGTCCAAAGTCGTGTGTACTGTTCCTAGGGAAAACAGTGAGCTTTGATCTAGCTGATAGCCTGAACCATATCCCTAAAACAAAACCAAAGTCTTATAGATTTATTCAATTTTTTATAAGCACACCAAAAGAGATAGGATAAGTTAATAATTATTGATATATCCTTCTCACCATGACTATACAATTCAAAATTATTTCCTTCTTAATAGATATGAAAAACATCCCTGTTAAGAACAGGTTGTGTTTGAAGTGTTCTAATTTAGGCCCTTTGGAAAAAGATGATGTAACTCCTTCTTGTTAAAAGGAGAGACATTAATTATTTAATTAAACAAATTAGTTGTTGACTTTTTAAAAACCAATAGGCAAATTTTCCACAAAGAACAAAATATTAAGATACGCGTATCTCTAGTTCCCATGCCTGAATTTAAACTCACTGAAAACCTAACCCCAGTTGAAAAAAAAAAAAAATGTGTTTCAAAGGGAAGAATCTGAAAGAAGTTATGAGCAAGCAGAAACTACAGTTTCTTCTTATGATTTTCACTTAGCCTTTGAAAAGTACCTTGATGTGATTCCTATTATAATATAAATCCTAATAGCTTCACAAATAAAGGGAGCCATTTTAGGAAGTGGAGGTGAGAGCTGTATCAAATCCATGAAGGATACTTTCAAAATACACCAAAGATAATACACTATGCCATTTAATGAAGTATTGAAAAGGTTCAAATTATTCTTGACTTCACTACAGTTAATATAAATGTCCCGAGTCAATAAATCTTGGTATTGATTAATCTACACTCTCACCCAATTCAATTTTTTAAGACCCACTAGTTCCCACAGGCAGAAGGGGCAGATGTGACAATAGCTATTTACAAAATCAATATAGCACAAGAGATTTAGAGAAATTAACTACAGGAGAGATGACCCATTAAATCATCCATTTCATCCCTATCTCTCTCTTGGCCCCTTGCAGACTATTCTCTTTCAATATATTTGAGCCACTTTATCTAAGCAAGTTGTACAGGTCAACAGATACAGGGCTTGTTCCTTTTCCCAAGAAACTTAGTCCCATTCCCTCCTTCCCAATATGGAATCCCATGTCTTACTCTACATCAATGACTCTCAACTCTGGTAGCACTTTAGAATCATTCAGGATTCTTTTGATATATACCTATATCAGGACTCTTGCCCAAAGATTTTTATTTCATTGATCTGGGGTGGGACCTGGATGCTACTGGTATTTCTTTTTTTGTAATAGTCAAGTGATCCTAAAGTGGTTAGTTCAGAAAGGGCTAAGATTCAGTTACAGTTATTCATTCTCCAGCTTTGAATGCTTTCTTACTGGCCATGTTAAAATTAACTCAACACTACCAGGCTCTCTGTAATATCACAGACCATAATAAATCAGTGAATCTCAGTTGGCTGAGGAGCATCAGCTGAGAACCACTGGGGTGAGAAATCATCATCACTGTTGGGAGGATTTACCTCAGTGGATTGGAGCACCTGAGGAAAAAAATGGTTGAGGTTTATGGCTTTAAACTCAGAGGGAAAAGACAACTTTCCCAAGTAACTGCATCAGGAGCAATCAACTACATGGAAAGCTGCCAAAAATAGAAACCCATCAGATTTGGAGTTCCTCTGCTGATCATCTTAACTTTAGCTTTGGATAGAAAGAAAATGTAAATGTAAATATATTTTAAACAGCATACATATACAATCTAAAAGCTAACTTTTCTTGAACCCTTACTATGTACAGGCATTGTTCTAAGTACCTTATATGTATTAACTTACCCAAATCTAGCATAATCTTATGAGGTAGGTGCTATTATTATCCCAATGTGAAGATAAAGAAACTAGGCACCCAGGGCTACACAGGTAGTAAATGACAGAGCTGGAATTCCAACTTAGGCAGAGTGGCTCCAGAGCTCATGCTTTTAATCATTACTCTTAACCACCTATCAGTAGTGCATAACTTAGACATAAAGCGGACACCTTATGTTAAAAACTAAAAGCAAGCCTTACAAGTGCTAGGGTGATATTTATTCAATAAATATATATAAAGCAGTGGTCTCAAATATTTGTATGCACAAGACTCACTGGAAGAGATCTGTTTAAACAGTGAAAGGACCCGTCCCCTAGACAGTCTAATTCAGTAGCCTGGATGGGGCCCATGAACTTGCATCTTTAACAAGGTGGAAAAGTCATTTGACACTGTCAGATTCCCTAGAGAAGCTCAGGCTGGGGTCTGAGATAAGGAATTTTCACAATCAGAATGGAACCAGAAGCCTTGAAGAAAGCCCTTTCAGGAAGCTGGGGTGTTGGGAGCTAAGCTGGAAAGAGTTAAGGAACGGTTATGAGGACATGGAGTTGGTGAGGAGCAGCTCCTCTTCCTAAAACTTTATTGGTGAAGGGTACAGTACTTTGAGAAAAGTTATTTTTAGGTGAGGGAAAAGTGCCAGAAGAAAAGGAGAGATTAAAAATTCAAGAGAGACAGGGGGATATTGATGACAGAGTAAGGTTCTGGAGAAGGCAGGAGGGTGCAGGGCAACCACAGCGAGTCCACCTGCCAACACCTCCACAGAAAGAGAGACCCGCCTAGATAGACAGGTTCACACCAGGCCCTTGGCACTGTGTCTAGCAGTGCAAGTGTGTACTTCCCAACCAGTACTTCAGAGCAAGGTTAAGAACTATCTTAGGAATAGTTTTTCAAACCCTCTTGAAAAGTAAGTACCTCTAGGTACAAGATTATCAAGGCATCGTCCACACCCTCCTGGACTTTGCTTGATTGATATGTTGCTTCTAAGAGGACTATCAGCTGGCGTGCAAGGAGTGTTTCTTATATGGGGATGTTATTCTAATACAGTAGCTCAACTCTAGCTGCAGAACAGTATTCATAATGTACAGGACTCAGCACAAAGGGAAAAATATGCAATCCTTTGTTGGAAAATTATGAAGAATTTTAAGAAGGCAATGGCAGAGCATTAAGCCAAGTATGGGGCCCTTCTGAGCATGGGGCCCTCTGTGACTGCACAGTTGCTTACCCACAAAGCCTGCCCTGCCTGGCTGCACATTAGAATCACCTGGAGAGCCTTTAAGAAGTCCAGTGCCCAGGCCACACCTGAGACCAATTAAAACCAGACTCTTTGGGGGGTGAGAACCACACATCAGAATTTTTTAAAGCTCCCCACTGATTCCAATGTGTAGCCAAGATTGAGAACCACTGCATACTTGTCATAGAATCTGACTTAATATCAGCTTTGAAAATCATTTTCTTTAAATAAGTTCTATCTGGAAAAAAAATACATAATGGCCCTACAAAATGGGCTGTAGACCCACTTACACAGTAATGAATTACATTTCTCCACCTACCTATTCCCATAAACTGGCTTAAGTTATTAGTATAAAAGAAAAGAATGTAAATCTCTCCCTATAATAAATACATGAAAATAAGAGATGGCTTGAGCAATGGAGACCATGCTAAATTCCTGCAAGGCCCCTTCCTGAATTTTCTTGGCTCTACCAGATGCATTCTTCCAAGGTCTGGGCACTGGCCCAGAGCTTGTCTACCCTTCTGAATAATGCATGACACAAGGTCCTTCCAAACAACAGCGATCTTTGAACAGAATGCTCAGTTAAGGCAGGAGAATCTGACCGTCACCAAGACCAAAGCTTGAGATTTATCCCAAGAGACAGGATCAAATGAGGATGATCATCCAAGCATCATAGCTGGGCAGCAACCAGCTGTATGCATAGCTACCCAAACGTTCTTAGCCACAAACGCTGCCACTAAGATGAGCTGACGTAGTAAAGAGAGGAGAAATGAGACATCTCCCCAGGAATCTTAGACTCAACATGCATTGGAGAAGCCAATGTCTTTTTTAGTGTTCTTGAAGCAAGCAGTTATACCAGCCTTCTCAGAATAGCAGCAAGGACTGAAGTTATTAATTCTGATTCAATCAGCAACGGAGAGACAGGGAATGATTTGCAGGTAAATCTCATGGGTTAGAATTCTGGTTCCACAACTTAGTTGCTGTGTAACCACTCTGTGCCTCAGTTTCCCATCAGGAAAATGAAGCTAATAAAGTACCATGGAATTACCATGATGATTAAATGAGATAATCCACACATGGTGCTTACAACCATGCTTAGTACATGGTAAACACTCAGTAAATGTTAGCCTAGCTACCATCCTCATTACCACCATCCCCACAGCACTCCACAAAACACTTTTGACTTTCTCTCTTTTCCCAAAATGAAACCAAGGTTCAAAGAGCTTAAGCAATGGGCTCCAGGACCCAAAAACCAGTAAGAGTAGTGCCCAGGACTGAAACCCATGTTTTCTGTCTTATATTCTCAACCCCCTCAACTCACCTGACTTGAGAACTGAGCAGAGACTCTCTCTCTCTGCAGCCTTTCTATGGGATGTATGAGATGTAGTGCAACCATATCTTGCTCTAAGTAAAGACTGAAGAAGATAATGTAGGATGCTGTCATATCATACACACTCAATCTAAGTTAGTTAGCTATTGCTATTATTATTGCTATTGTTAACACACAATTGATAAACTTCCAGAAAAATTGCATTTAAGATGACCATATTCACCATATCATAGATTCATGTGAAGAGCTGGCTATCTTAGTGAATCCAATGTTAAGCCCTTTGGTAAAAACAGAATTCTTCCTGGTAAAATGATTAAAATCACCTAGCTTAATTATTCCACACATACATTGACAGTCTTTGTGGCGTAGGTTACAAATAAGAAGAAGCCATCGCTTCCAATGGCGGTCATGGGGGCCAAGGACAGGGCAAAGGTGGTGATTTTAGAAAAAAAGTCCAACTTCAGGAAACCTACAAGTGCCCCACAGTCAGAAATTGCACCAAAGTAGGGGAAACAAAGGCCTAAAAGAGAAAAGTGGACGCGCAATGCTGTTTAAGTATGCGCCTTCTAATATCGTCTTGACTCGTGTTCCCCCACCGTCAACTCTCATCCTTGATATTGGGGCAACTCCACAATCGCCAGCATGAGTATGGGAGGAAGCTTGGTGGAGGTGATCTGGAGTTACTGCAAGGCGAGGGTGGCTTTCCTGCGCTGTTCTCGCCGTGATAGTGAGGATAGTTTCATGAGATCCGACTGGCGTGAATCAAAATAAAAGGCTTGAGTTTGCCGTGCACAAAGCCTGTCTTCTGGCCTGCTGGCCATCCACGTAAGATACGACTTTGCTCCCTGCCTTGTCTTCTGCAAGTGATTGTGGGCTTCCCCCAGCCACGCGTGGAACCGTCAGGAAGTTCCAGTTCCCCATTAAATCTCTTTCCTTTGTAAACTGCCCAGTCTCAGGTATGTCTTTATCAGCAGCATGAAAACTGACTAATACACCCCTCTCTTCAAGGGGGATGACAGCCCATCATGTCAAACCCAACTCACCTTCTATTGTCGATTTTCATATTGACACAGGTCTAGGCCCTTGGTGAGGGCCCAGAGACACCCATGTCAGGGTTGTTCCCCTGCCATACAGGGAAAATTTCCTGACCAATCAAATGACATTAAGTCACTGCATTTATTTTTTCATCCAAATGAGTGTCTCTTCAAGAAAGACACCTGCCCTATGGCACCAATTTCCCTCTTTTGCTGAGTAGTCCAGAAAAACATAAAATAAAAACTTAGAAACAACAATGAATTTGTGACAATTAAACTGGAATATAATGAAAGCCACAAATACATAATTACTATGTCCCATTTGGTACAATACACTCCAGAGTTGCCAAAAACTGCCCACTCTGATAGCAGTTGCCCTTACACAGGCCCTGGGTTCTGCAGCTGCATCTCAATGAGCTGAAGTCGGCTGCCTGGAATGGTTTCCCTGGTAACAGGGTTCTGGCTGAGAGGGACATTGATTACCCCGAGGAATGAGTTTCCACTTGGAGGGAGACTGGGTGAATGCAAAAGCAGAGAATTCAAAGGTGGAAGCAGGGGTTAAAGGGGTATGGGAGTCACTGAAGACCTGGGAGGAGCCCCAGGTTTGATCCTTTCTAGGATTGAGGAAAGTAACATATATTTGGTTTGAGGGGAGTCATAGAATTGAAATATCTTGTATCTATTCCTGACTTGTCCATATTCCTCATCAGGAGAAAAAGGGCAAGTTGAACTGGTTGTCAAGAGGCTTGGATTCTAGTCCCATCTCTCTTATTAACTCACTGGGTTACCCTGGATGAATCATGTCTGGGTAATATCCAGAAAGTTCGGATCGAGAGATTTTTTAAGGCTCGTAAGATCATCTGAGAAGAGAGAGGGCCAATCCAGCCCATGAAGGCAAAGTGGGTGAGAATTTCTGTGTCAACAATTGTCCTTTCCCTTTGCAATCACATTTGTAAAATTCTCCTCTCTCATCAAACATTCTCCAGAACTAAGATTCTTCGCCACCTGTTTCTGAGGTTGCCTTTGAGGGAAAGTTTAAGGTTGCCCTCAGACTTAGCCAACTTCCACCACAAATGGAACAAACCTGAATGCTACAATGAATGAAGGAGCTCAACTGTTGCCTAGAGCTGGAAGCAGCTGTAGTTAGCCCTTTTCCTGTTATGGTTATGGGATTCTCTGAATGCCTCAACTCTCCTTACCAATCACGCATTAAAGATTGACGAAAGATGTATCCGTGAAATCTCAGAAAAGGAGAAAAGGAAAAGCATTCTAGGTAGAGGGAACAGCGTATGTAAAGGCTCTGTTGGCAGGGCGTGGTGGCTCAGGCTTGTAATCCCAGCACTTTGGGAGGCCAAGGTGGGTGGATCACTTGAGGCCAGGAGTTCAAGACCAGCATGGTCAACATGGCAAAACCCTGTCTCTACTAAAAATTACAAAAATTAGCTAGGCATAGTGGTACAGGCCTGTAATCCCAGCTACTTGGGAGGCTGAGGTGGGAAGATCACTTGAACCCAGTTTGAGACGGAGGTTGCAGTGAGCCAAGATTGTGCCACTGCACTCCAGCCTGGGTAATAGAGTGCGACTCTGTCTCACGAGAAAAACACAAAAACAAAAAAGACTCTATGACTGAAAGAAATGGGTTCATATGAGACCGGATTTCTTAAAAAAATCAATATGGTTAGAGCCTATTGCACCTGCCTGTCTTGTTCTCCCATCTCTCACTGTGCTCCCTCAAAGGGAGAGATGAGGGAACAAGATAGGCGTCTTATATGGTTTTGTTTTCATCCTAAGAGTTTGGGAAACTTTGGCAGGGGAGAAAGGTGGATATAACATGAAAAGATTTTATTTTGAAAACATGAATTTAGTTAAGGACATGAGGAAACCAATCAGGAGTCTATGGTTGTGATCCAGGCAAATAGATAATGTTGGCTTAATGGATAATTTTCAAAAGGTGGGGAGGGTTCACATGTACATAGTGGCTGCAGCCCCTTTCTTCTTACCTGGTTCAAGGTAGGGTCTCCTTGTTTCTCTGCCTCATCTTGTTCCGTGTTACTCCCTGGGACTTGTGTGCTGACCACTCAGGTCTCAACCTGGAGAGTAGATTCCCTCTGCCCCTTGGTACCACCGCCTCTGTTTTCTTACTTTACACTGATGTCTTACTCAATTAAAAGTCTTGTCCCTGAAGAGATTTTCTAGTCCTTGTTCCTTCAGAGAGCACATAAACCTTCTTACTAGTTGTTGAATTTTTATTCCATAATAGTCACTTGCAATAGAGAGAGAATGTTGAGCAAACACACATCTTTCAGGCATGGTAAGACACTGGATGCCAAAAGGTGATGTAAGCTCTTCTAGAAACAGGGAAACCTAGTCTTAGAACCTTTCATGTATCCAAAAGTACTCGAACAGCTGAGGGACAATTCTTTAGAAAATTGTCCCAATGATCATTCAAGATTGTACCTGTCTTAGGACTGAGTACTAACCATTCAGCTGCACAGGGAGCAGAAAGAGGCAGTGAGAATTTGGCATCCCATCTCTCAAAGATGAATGATTTGGTTTCAGTAGACTGGGGGTGACTAGATGGGAGAAGCTGGGACAACAGTCTGGGGCAAATGTCTGCTCTGAATTTCACAGGGAAAGGA
The DNA here is from genome assembly GCF_001698545.2 of Rhinopithecus bieti. Lineage (NCBI taxonomy): Eukaryota > Metazoa > Chordata > Mammalia > Primates > Cercopithecidae > Rhinopithecus > Rhinopithecus bieti. Next base: position 4,919,322 of record NW_016807225.1, on the reverse strand, counting down.
AGTGTGGCAACCACACATTCTTTCACACTTCTGTCATCAAGAGACAGGGTCTATGTCCTCTGGATCCTATGGCTGCTTTGGGTCCTATGGTTGCTTGACCAGTGGAATACAATGGATGTGATACGGTGCCATTTTCTCTTCCAAACTCCAGATGTCTACAGAGGCTTCCTCCTTTTGAAGATACAGAGATAAGTAAGTTAGATGATCATTCGTATTTCAAATGGATACTTCCTATTTCAAACAGATTTTCATTAATAGTAGCTTTCCTTTTGGGAAGATCTATTCGATGGCAACAAAAGAACCTAAAGCTACAGTGTGAACAGTCACTTACAAGTAAATATTAATCAGAAATGAAGCTAGAAGACTTTTGAAATAATAGTGCAGGTCAATGAGAAAAAAAAGGACTTCATTTTTAAAGATCTGGTTTATGAATGGCCTTTTTAAGGAATATAATAATAAACTGAAGTCTGCCTCCATAAACTACCCAGTGCATTCTAACTGCCTTTTTCTATGAGGAACCAGAAGCTCAGGACTGTAGGTTTATTTTATCCCCTTACGAATTTCAATCTATACCTCCCCTGAGGCTCATCTCCAAGGATATAGAAATTGCCTATTTCCAGGTACAAACATCTCTGGAATTGCTGTCTCTCTCTTAGTCCCAAATGCCTAGACTGCTTTATCCTTTTCAGGCCACTAGAGGAAGGGATATACATTCAGATTTTTTTTTCTTCAAAATTGTTTTTTCTTAGGGTCTGTGTTCCCCCAAAATTCATGTGTTGGAACCTGATCACCAATGTGACCTCAGCCTTTGGAGGTTGTTAGATCATGAGGGTAATACTCTCATGAATGGGACTAACACCCTTATAAAAGAGGCCCCAGAGAGCTGCCTTGCCCCTTCCACCATGTGAGGACACAGCAAGAAAAATGCTATGAACCAGAAAGTAGGCCCTCACCAGACACAGAATGTGCTGGTGCCTTGATCTTGGACTTTCCAGCCTCCAGAACTGTGATGAACAAATTTCTGTCATTTACAAGCCACTCAGTCTATGGTATTTTGTTATAGAAGCCCAAATGGACTAAGACACTCCAAAGAGAGCAGTGCAGTGAAAAGTGAACGTGTGTGGGAACCGGAGACCTGGGGTCTTGTGCTTTCCCAGCCTTTCCTTAGCATTATAACCTGCACTAGCTATTCAGCCTCTCTCCAGTCCAGTTTCCTCATCCATAGCAATAAAAATCCATGTTGGACAAGACCATCTGGTATGTCCTTCCAGTCCTAAGAATCTAGATTTTTATACCTTTTGCAGGGAATGTGATCAATCCTTACTCCCTGCTCATGATCTTAAGGAAGAGTCAGAAATTCCCAACCTAATCCCATCCTTCTTTCAATGGCTGAAGCTCTTGGATCACTGTGTTGACAGGAGCAGATTGCACATGCAGATTTGAGGGGAGCAAAACAGCTTCCCTCCCCAAGTTAGAGAAAGATGAAGCCTGACTTCTGTGGCTTTGCAGAGCCTTCCTGATGACAGCAAGCCCCCGAAGGGCCTGCCCAGCTGACAGCCGTGCTCTCTGCTTACATCTAGGTCTCAGGTGCCACAAAGCTTGCAACCACTGAGATGTTTTCCCCTTATGTCCTCATTCAGTCTCTCAGTTAAATGCAAATCTCTCTTATCTCGAAGCGATTTCTGAGATGGGAGAAAATCCAAGGAGTTGCTTTTTGTGCCCTGATGTCCAGACAAAGCCTGTTGACAGTACAGAGGGTAAATCCCCCCGATAAGGAGCCCAGCCAGGAGACCAGGTTTCTTCAACCAGGGGTCGTGGTGGGCTCAGACTCAACTACAGCTATCTAGAGTTACTAGGAGAAGGTCACCAATGGTGCTACATGGGCATGGGGGCAGGGTAAAGTGTTGGCTTCTTTGCAGTGTTTACCCAGTGGAAACACACAGAGCAAGAGAAAGGAAAGAGGCCTTCCAGAGATAAGGACATATAGAGGAGCTGGGTACATAATGAAAAGAGCACTGTAAGTTAGTGAGCAAGGGATGGACTATTCAACAAATACTGTGGGGTAATTGGCTTTTAAAGAAAATAAATAAGAGAATAATATTCCCTACCTCTTGCACCACACACAAAAACATACTCTGTTGCCCTAGAGGCCTAATGGTCAGAAGAAAAGCTTTAAGACTATTAGAAGAAAATATAAGGCAAAATGCCTACTATCTTTTTTTTCTTTTCTTTTCTTTTCTTTCAAGACAGAATCTCATTCTGTTGCCAAGGCTGGAGTGCAGTGGTGTGATCTCAGCTCACTGCAACCTCTGCCTCCCTATTCAAGCAAATTATCTTGCCTCAGCCTTCCAAATAGCCGGCACTACAGGTGCTCGACACCACGCCTGGCTAAGTTTTGTATGGCAATGCCTACTATGTTTATGACACTGAAATAGGAGAAGATTTTTTTAAATAAGGCATAAAAAATACAACCTATGGAGAGCCAAATTAATAAATTTGCCAACATCAAAATGTTAAAATCTCTTTTGGCAAAAAAAAAAAAAAAAAAAAAAAAAAAAAAAAAATAAATGACAAGAGATACACTGGGAAAGATATTATATAATCCTTTCCAGTGAAAGGATTGGTTATCCAGAATAATAAAGAATTCCAACAAATCTAGGAAAATTAATAATGACAACCCAAGAGAAAATGAGCAAAGCATATGAACAAATAACTCACAGAAAAGGGAATGTCAAGACCAATACCCAGACAAAAGTTGCTCTTTCTGTCTGGTAATCAAGGAAAAACAAAGAAAAATCACCCACATCAGAGTGGCAAAATTTATAAGGCCCATAATAGCAAGTGTTGGAGAAGACATGGACAAAGAGAATGTCTACTGTTGGTGGGAATTTTAGTTGATACAATCACTTCAGAAAGTCTTTGGCAGTATGTAATAAATATGAAAATATGTATTCCTTAAGACTAAAAATTCCATTTCTAGTAATATATCCTAGAAAGGTCCTCATTCCTGTATGCAAAAAGTGTTCACACTAACTGAAATGTTTGCAAAAGTTAATAACTGTAAACAATCTAAATGTCTACTACTAGAAGAAAGGAATGTAGTATATTTATTGATAGAACCCTATACAGCAGGCAAAAATAGAAGCCCTAGAGCTAAATGTATCAACACTATGTAGAACAATTTGCAGAAAACTATAGAAACCATTTCTGTGAGTACTATATAATGTTTATGAACACTTAAGTATGAGACTAACATACGAAAGTTTAGACTACAGTGATAAATGTCAATTCTTGGCAAAGGTTGCCTCTGGCAATGAAGTAGTGGATGGAACTAAGTGGAGAGACTTTATCTGTAATTTTTTTATTTTTATAATAAAAATAGATCTGAAGTACATAAGATACACTGTAAATATTTGTTCATTCTGGGTAATGGGTTTTTAGGAGTTTGTATTATTCTCCATATTTTTCTATTTTAATTTTTTCAGAAGCAAGGGAAGAAAAGCATATAAATGCCCTCACATTGTATATAAACTCTCACACTCTAAATATGTCTATACTGTTCCCTCCATCTCACTGCCTGAGCTCAGACTTTCATCCCTTCTCATACAGGTCATTAATAATCTCCCTGCCTCCTCTTTCCACCTCTACAGTGTTACCAGGGTGATTTTTCTGAAACATAAATCTTTTAAAAATTGTCGAACAAAATGCAAATCTAACTCTCTTAATATAGACCCTTCACCCTTGGAATAAAATCCTAGCTTCTTTGCATGGTAGACAAAACCTTCCATAATCCAGCTTCTGCTTCCCTCTTTGGCCCCAAATACCAGTCCCTGCCTCTCTCCCACACACACCCTGCTCTGGCCACATTTGCTGCCCCAAAGCCCCAACTCCTACATGCTTTTGTGGGGGCACTCTGTCTCCCCTTATATCTCCCCTTACTATTTGTCCTTCAGCACTGGGCTCAGCAATCTTTCTCTGGTCACCCTAGCCTGCATTCGGAGGCCCCTTTTCCACCCTACCAGAGAATCCTGTTCTAACAATTTGTTGTTGTTGTTGTTGTTGTTGTTGTTGTTTGAGATGGAGTTTTGCTCTTGTTGTCCAGGCTGGAGTGCAATGGCGTGACCTTGGCTCACTGCAACCTCTGCCTTCCTGGTTCAAGCAATTCTCCTGCCTCATCCCCCGGAGTAGCTGGGATTACAGGCGCATACCACCATGCTCAGCTAATTTTTTGAATTTTTAGTAGAGACAGAGTTTCACCATGTTAGCCAGGCTGGTCTCAAACTCCTGACATCAGGTGATCCACCGCCTCAGCTTCCCAAACTGCTGGGATTACAGGCACAAGCTACCATGCCCTGCCCCTCTTCTAACAATTTCAATAGTTACCATACCACACTCTAACTGCCTTCTCCCCAGGGAGATTTGGAGCTTCAAGTTGGCAGGAGCTAGGTGTCCTAAAGCTCTTTCCCCATGCCATAATTAGTGCTCAGTAAATTTTGTTCAATAATAAATTAAAATATACATGCATATACGAAACACCCACTGAGCACACAGTAGCACCCTGAGTTGTGTTATTCATTCATTTGATAATGACCAGGAATAATACTGATAACAAAGGTTATCCTATATTGAGTGTCTATGAAGCACTTGCTAGTCCTTGAAGGGGAATGCAAAGCAAGGATGGGACATATCTCTTGTCTTCAAGGAGCTTACAGTCTTGTTGGAGAAATAATACTGAGACATGAAACAACTGAAAGCCTATAACTGGACCACATGTAACTGAAAGCTAAAATGAGTGACACACAATCCAGATTTCTCCTAAAGCATTCAGATGGAGAGCTACTTTAAATTGAACACGTGGGAGAAGTTGGGGAAGAAGACAAATGGGGACTCAGAAAGGAAGAAAGGGCTCCAAAATTGCTGACACTCATTCCAAATTTCCCAGCTAATATCCTGATGGGAACAGGCATTGAAGGCTGGAGCAGGTCCAAATCAGGTTAGGCCTCCCCCATGAATGACTGCCTGTCAGAATGCCCTGTATCCCCAGGATTCATAAGTTAGGGAGAAAAAGGGGTGATACTGGCTGGCAACTTGGCCAGACAGTCCCAGTCTTGCCCCTGCACCAGGGCTCTACTGTTCGAATCAATATTCGTTAGCAGGCACAATGAGCTCATTTCACGCATGTTCTAATTAGACAATGGAGATTATTACAAAACACCTGCAATGTTTGTAATCGTTTAAAATAATGAGAATCAATATTAGCTTCTAAAGGCACCATATGGTAAATGCTCATTCCAGGCATGTGGTCCCTGATAGGCTCTCAATGCTTCAAAACTGATCAGTAACAATTTTTAATTTACAGAAAGTAGCTCTTGGTTAATGAATTGGCTGCCTGTGTGCCCTCTGCACAGTGACCACCTTTACATGATCATTTAATTATAACATGACCTCAGTGCCCACTGGAGCACTTGAGGTCTGCCACAAGGGACAGCCTCTGGAGTCAAGCACCTGTAAATATCCTACCCTCACCAGCTACTTCTCAAGGGTCTGACCTCCAAGCCCCTAAAGTCGTGGTACTCCAGTCACTCACAGAGCTCATGAAAACACAGAGAGGTGGATTCCACCCCCAGAGTTTCTAATTCAGCAGGTCTAGGGTACTGGCCTGAGATTCTGCATTTCCAGTAGGTTCCCAAGTGATACAGATGCTTTTGGTCTGGGGACCACATTTTAAGAAGCACTGCCCCAAAGAATGATACCCAGTCTTACACTCCAAGCTAACACTTTCCTCATCCCCAAGAACCATATGGGAGAAGAGTGAAGATTAAGAAAATGATGTTCCTTTCTCCCATGCTTCCTGAGCAAACTTTACAGGCCACACCTAGAGAGATGGGCAGTGAAATTCATGTTTCATGTGTTGAGCTGAATGCTGTGTTAGGCATTTCCACATCTTAGAAATCCTTATCGCAAGCCCTTGAAAGAGTAAACTAAAGTACAGACTTGTTCAGTGTCAACTGGCCAACAAATGGAGGAGTCAGATTCGAATAGGGGAGGCTTTTGTCCCTAAGTTTTATGCTTCTCAACTTAGAATGTGTATAGGAATCCCCTGGGAATCTTGTTAACCATAGCCTCTGAACTCATAGGTGTAGGCTGAGCCAAGAATTAGCATTTCCAAGCTGTTTCCAGGTGACGGTAATGAATAGTTCTGTATCCGAGAAAACACAGAGGAACCGGTGTGGTGAAAAACATGAGGTCTGATGCCAAGCACACCTGGGCTCAACTGACTTCCGACATGGTTCAGAGTGATTCAGTTAGCCTCTCAGAACATCAGTTTCCTCATCTACAAAATGGGAATACCTACTCCATATACTTAAGAGCTAAATAATATATGCAAACTACATAGCACCCTAGTACCCCCTCACCCCCTCCACAAACCCTTCTGCAACAACTCCATACTTCTTTGTATTTCCTTTCTCTCACTTCCTATTATCCAACCTTTTGAGCCAGGGAGGTTGGGCAATTTTATCTCCCTTTCAATGGTGAGGAAATCACGAGCTTCTGATATACTAAGTACACAGCCAGCCTGCAGCAGCTCTCAAAATACAACCAAGGACTCCTGATTCCAAGCTGAATGCTGTTCCCAGCATCGCAGAGACTAAGGCCTCAAGAGGCTCTAGTTTGGTGATGAAGATAATAAATAATCAGAGAGTTGTGGCACAACAGGGTCAGGTCTGTTGAAGGACAATAGAGCTCTGTGGGAGTCCTCAAGCAGGGATGCATGTGTTGTATTCCATCTTACCTTTTGCTCTCCGGAAATGGGAATATGGGTAGGGGAAAGAAGGGGAAATTTCAACATGGCAACAGCTTAGAAAGTATACATTGTCAAGTCTCTATTTGGAGCTCTAGTCTCATCCAGGGAGTGACTTGGTAAAACACTCCTTGGGATAACATACAGAACACATCTTAGCCCCAGGCAGTATGCCTGGAGAAATGTACACTATCAAAAGAAGAAAAACAGATTAACACCGAAAAATCATAGGTAAGATTTATAGCAAAGTTTGCTCACGAGCAGGTAAATTCACTATGCTCCCTGAGCGCTTTCTTTTTCTTCCTCCTTTGATGTTTTAAAATACATAAGACTGTTGTTTTAAATGGTCCCCATAAAACATTGCCTGCTACAGAAGCTGCAATCAGGGATTCTCCCAGCATCCACATTTGTCGCCAGGACTGTAATTTACAGCAATTCATAAACTTTTCCAAAATGCTGTGAACGTAACTTCAGGGGGTTAATAAAACAGTTTTCGACTCCTCTACTTCTTTCCATTGATAACTTATTCAAATTGTAATTGCCTGTAATGTGCACCCTCTATCACATTACTACTCATGCCCCATGCAGTCTCCCACACCATCCATCACCCTGGGCTATCAGCAAAGTCCTCATTCCTTCCCTGCACGCAAAAACATGACTGCTTCTCTTTCCACATTTAGTGGACAAGCCTCTGCCCACATGCCACCTGCTCCGGCTCCCTCCCACTGGGTTCCCAGGTAGAGATTTTCTTTGTCTCTGCTCACTTGGGGGCAGGCATTTAGTCTCAGAGCTGTCCAAGTCTCAACCACATGTCCTGTGTGGCATGGTGGGTTAGGTGGTCTGGGCAGTTATCTGAGCAGGTGCAGACAGTGCAGTAACAGTGCAAGGCTCCCCTGGGTAAGGTGGGGTGTTAGAAGGATCACAGATTGAGAAGTCAGAAGAGCTCATCTCACCCCAGTTGTATTGTCTGTGTGAATGTGAGTAAGCCATTTAACTTCCCTGATCCTGTTTCCTCACCCAGAAAACAGGAGCCCTAATACCTGCCCCCCTATTCCACAGGGCCACTGCAACTGTTTCAAGGAGTCAATGAGATTATTTCTGAGGCTGACTTGATTCACACAGAGCCTGACATTTTCCTCTGATTTTTCTCCAGTGGGAATAGCAAATGATTATGTGAGTTACTGAGGCAGACCAGGAGACCAGGTGAGGAGGAGGTCATAAGGGTGGGGCCTCTTTTAGGAGCAAATACAAAGGACACGAGAGTTAGGCCAACCTTCTGGAGTTGGGAAAATGGACATCTGATTCCAGTTAACCCAAGATGGACAAGAGATGCAGTCAAGACTGTAGTCAGAGATCAGCCAGAGGTTGTGGGGCCTTCTGGTTGCTGGGTAAATCATGCATCAGAAGATGCCTGCTTTTCCCCATCACCCATGCTTCAGGTCTCAACAGAGCATCAGCAGTTTCAGATCTTTGTTGCTGAGCCAGCACCCACGGTCTTTCCCTCTCCTGAGCATCTCCTCTCAGCTTCCCAGGTGTCCCAAAGCCTGGAGTCACAGCCTTTAATGGCCTTCCCATTTGAAAACAACCCCATCTTCTCAGAAGTCCCTGACACATCTGCCCCAGGCCCTTCAGAGCTAGAGTAGGCACAACACTCAGGGCCTGTCCCCAGGGACCTGACACCACAGAAAAGCAGCATCTTTGCTCCCTCTGGTTCCTTCAAGTCTCAGCTTCCCTCGGTCTTATCAACATTTTTTGCAACAAGTGGCAGCAGTAGGTTTGCCCATCAGGTGCCTGAATGTAACCAGGAAGAAGAGAGGAAATCTCAGAAATTGCCAGGAGACTAACTTCCCAGATCCCTCATCATCCCAAAATGGGTTCCTCTTTATAACCCATAAGGGAAACCAATTGGTTTGCTATATCCATCGAGACTGAGAAGTGGTAATAAAAGACAGGGGGAAGAGAGAAAGGAAATCTCTTCCTAAGTCCCACAGTTAAGCCCCTGCCCCTTTGCCTGAGCCTCTGGGAGCCCCCAAGTCCCTTGGGAAGAGGCAGGTGTAGGAAAATGCTCTTTTCTGCAGTTGCTACCACTTAACACAAATCATTTATTTTATCTTCTTAGCAAGTGCAAAATGTATCCAATCCCATCGACTGCTGTTTCAAAAATCTTAAGACTTAGAATTCCCTGGTAGGACTTCCTCCTGAACAAGATTGCCTTCCTTCTGCAATTTACATTAGCAGGGAGTCTGTTATTAGCTTGATATTTTATCTCTGACACTGCAAGAAATATTGCTGCCATAAACCCTGGTGCCCTTAGTAAAAGCTGAACTACTTGGCTAAAGCTAATAAAGCAAGGAACAGTGAAAGCAATTGGCTATCAATATCTAAGCAGCAAATATAACAGCTGCCCCCCAAGTATGGGCCACAAGCATGTACCCAAACATAGGCACACATACGTACACACACACATGCGTACATGCATGCCCTCCCTTATCCCATTCCCTAGACATCTCACAATTCCCTTTTCTCCTGACTTACCTGATTCATACCCTCCCAACACAATTCTCTACAGTACAAGGGTCTCACTTGGTTTATTCCTAAGAACTGGTGAAACCAGGCTTTCTAAACCATGCCAAAGTTGTTAATGCAGTGACTCTCACAATTTCAAAGGCCTAGGAAACAACTGGGGAGCTTGCCAAGGATTCAAATTTCCAGCCCCAACCCCCTTTCAAAGAATCTGAGAGTTGAGATGGGGTCTGGGTACCGGCATTTGTAACAAGCACTCCCAGGAGGTCCAAAAAAACCACACTGCAATGAACGCTATATTAGCAGGTGCACAGTGAACAGGATGATAAGCAATATCGTGTCCATGCACCACCATTCAGAGTAAAGTGGACTTCAGAACAAGGCCAGGCAGAATCAGTGCTCATTTCAGATTTGGTTATCAAAGTGCCCCCAAAAGGTCTCAAGCAAAAGCAGCCACATCAGAGCAGCAGCTCCCTAATCCTGAATGCCGGTGGCAGCCCAGTTCTCTGTGTATGTGCCTCACGTGCAGGAGGAAGGGAGGATGCCTGCTCAGCTGTATTAATGAGCATGTGTTGTGAGTCACTGGACATGCCCAGAGGAATTTTAATAAAGTCAGCATCTCTTTCTCCGGCTTTGGCTACCTGTTTAGGAAACTTTGTCATGTGAGAGAATCCTAAATGTAGTTGCTGGAGGTATATGCTGACTGCTTTATTTGTGGGCCCTCATTGGTTGAGAGACTCCAATATGCCCTGTGGTAGGAATGTTGGATGTTGTTCCAAGGATAAGTCTTGTCCACCAGCTGCTTAAATTCTGGTGCTGAACCATGAATAGGACAAACCCACGTGTGTGCACTTTTAACAAGTGCTTTTTTGCCAAGTGATAAAGCCAGAAGTAGAAAGGTGGGCTTCATTCTGAGGGCTAGCAAGCCTGCTTAGAGCCAAAGACATGCTGTGCTTCTCAACCCTGGATATCTAGTGGAATCATCAAGAAACTTAAAAATAACAATAGCCACAATAGCCACCCACCGTAGACATTGCAACCCAGTGGGATGAGGCCAGGCACAGGTACTTTTTTAGGGTTCCTCAGATGATTCTAATGTGCAGCAAGCATCAAGCATCACTGCCTAATAGAACTGCCAGGGAGCTTAAAGCCATGTGTTCAACCTTCATTGCAACTGAATCTCCTGGGGAGCTTTACAATATATTGATGATGCGGTCCCATGCCCAGAGATTCTGATTAATTGGTTGCAAGACTTTTAAAGTCTCCCTAGGTGATTGCAATGTGCAGCCAAGGTGGAGAACGGTGGGCTGGAGAAGGTTTTGTGCTGGCAGCTGCCTGACCTTTCTCTCTGGTTTTAACCAGAGTGATCTAGAGGAAGCACCGGTTTTTTAATTGAGACTGAATTTAAGCCTTAGCTTTGTCACACACACTTGCAGTGGCAACTCAGGCAAGTCATTAACACTCTGAACCTTAGAGCTCCCTTAAAACTCTATTTCACAGAACTGGTGTAAGAATTACATAAAATCAGTTCAAAGTACCCTAACGATAGTGGCCTGCTATATAAATCTTACTTCTCTGGCTGTTTTACCCTTTCTTAGCCAAAAATCAGTTTCTACAGGATTTATGTATCAGTAGGAAGGTAGAACATGAGCGATTTGGGAGAGGTGCCCCCAGATGGATAATGTCAACATTGATGCTTTAATGTTTAAATTCAGTTTTGTGCCATTTTCTTATTTGACCCTCGTCATAGATAGAACTGTGAGATTATGATGTTCCATACTAGAGAAGAAGAAACAAAGGCTCAAAAAGCTTATAGTGTGGTGTTGATGTGAGTGAGCATCACCCAAATGGTAGAAGCAAAATTCAACTTTCTTCTGTTAAGAACCCAAGCTCTTTTCATTATACTCATGGTTCTCAAGTTTTACCATGCAACAGATTGTTGGACCCCACCTCTAGATTTTCTGATTCAGAAGTTCTAGGGTGGGGCTCAAAAAATTTGCTTTTCTAACAGTTCCCAGCTGTGGCTAGTCTGGTAGCCAAACTTTGAGAACCACTGAACTATACCAAACTTTCTCTGATGGTAGAGAACCACCCTGCAGAATGAAACAATTATGACTGTGGCAGAAAGTGGGAGCCAGGGGGAATAAAGAAATGAACAATCTAAAGTGTTATTAACTACCCCCTGTTTTTAAGCATATGAGCAAACAGGCTCAGTGAAGTAAAATATCCTGTCAAAAACACATAGCAAGTGTGTGCTTCCCATCACATCAGAGATGGGTGGGGACCAGGAAAGGGGTTCTAGAGGCAAGAGAAAATCTAGGAAAAGCTTTGGTGCTGTGGATGCATGAGTAACTAAGAAGTCAAAGTCTTAAGCATTTGAACACCAACGTATTAGCTGTGTGACCGGGCAAGTCAACACAACTCTCTAAACCATAAGGTAATTGTCTGTAAAATTGAGAAAATTAATAGTACCTAGCTCACAGGTTTGCTGAGAGAACATTTAATCAGATAATGAATGTGAAACATACAATTTACCTGACATATATGTAAGCACCCAAGAAATGTTAGTGATTATTTATAATAACTATTATCATTACTACCACCATCTCCACGAATGTCGCCCTTGGCAAGCTTGGCACCTAATTACAGAGGGCCACTAAATGTGGCCCTAGCAAGCACTTCCCAACTCTGTGTTTGTATTCCCTATAACAACGCCTCCCTAAAAGTACAGAACAGAATGGCATGTATTTCTCAAGTTCAACTAAAATAAAGTGGATATTCCTTTGAGACTTTTCTAACCGCCTTTGAGTTCAGTGGAAATACGCTGGTCACCAAATCATTATTGTGGGAATCGTCTGAGAGCTCAATGACTTCTCCCTCCCTGTCTCTATCCTGGTTTGCCTGGAACTGTCCTGGTTTCAGCAATGAAAGTCCCACATTTCAGGAAATCCTGCAGGCCAGGCAAACCTGGACAGTTGATAAAGCAACATCTTGTTCACACACCTAAATACCTTTTAGTAACATGAGTATTTTAGTTATTGACATTGGCAAGCACACCTTAAGTGTGGAGAGCAAGGTATAAACCAGCTGGCCTGCTCTAGGCAAACATATGAGCGAGAGCCCAACTACCCTATTCTGGGGTCCTCTGTCCTCTCAAGAAGGGATCCTAAATACATTTACTCTGGGATGTAAAGACTGTTTATCAGTTTAACAGGATTCCTAGTTCGGGGAATTTGCATTTCAATAGAGAACCAAATATTAGCTGAAGATCTGAATAATTATGAGCAGAGAGAAATCTGTGTTTGGCAGTAAGGGATTTAGTGCAATCCTTTCTGAACTCCTGAAATCATAGACTTCTAGTACAAGCCTTCCCTTCCTTGCACCAGAGATTATCTTCAGAGAAGGGAGCACATAAGAATCATCTAACTCAGGGTCAGCAAATGACAGCCAGTCACAGGCCACATCCTGTCCACTGTCAATTTTTGGAAATACAATTTTATTGGAACACAGTCACGCTCATTTGTTTACATACTGCCTATGGCTGTTTTCCTGATAAAACACCAGCTGAGTAGATGCAAAGGAGGCTCTACAACCCGCAAAGCCAAAAATATTTCCTATCTGGGCCTTTACAGACCTAATTTCTTGTTGCTCAAATTGTATTCCATGGACCAGCATGGGGATCACCTGGGAGCTTGTCAGAAAGGGAAAATATTGGGCGCTACCCCAAACTTCTAAACCAGAATCTCTGGGTGATTCCTATACACATGAGAGTCTGAAAAGCATTGCCCTAGGAGGCTTTTTCAAATTACCCATGCCTTGAACTACAAATACTGGGAACCAATTCCCTCCAAAACCCCCACTTATGCCCTCATGAGAATCTTGCCCTTGGAGAGCCACTGTTACCAAAGTTGCAAAATAAAATACAAACTATCCAGTTAAATGTGAATCTCTAATAAACAGCAAATACTTTTTTACTACAAGTATGTTCCAAACATTTCATGGAATATACTTACAATAAAAAACTGACTCATTACTTATCTGAAATTCACATTTAACTGCGTGTCCTATATTTTTATTTGCTAAATATTGCAACCCTACCAAAGGAAAGCTTGCTATCGTTTATTTGGGCTAAGCAGGTATAAAAGTACTTCCTATAGCAGTTTGCCTTCAAATGTGGCTGCCAATCACACCACCCATCAAATCAAGAGATATAATCTATTTCTCCTCTCCATGAATCTGGCTGGGCCTTTAGACTTGCTTTGACCAATAGAAGTGGGCTTAAGTAATGCTGTGTCAGATACAGGCCTCACCCTGAAGAAGCCTAACAATTTCTATTTTCATTCTTTAGAACCCAGTCAACATGCTATCGGGAAACCCAGGCCATCTTTCTGATTTGAAGAGCCACAAGAAGAGACACTGGAAGATGAGAAGCCACAGGGAGGAGAACCAAGAGGCTCAGCCTCCAGTCAACACTAAGGCCCTGGATATATGAGAGAGACCTTGATGAAACCCAGCCTAACCGCCAAATGAATGCAGCTGCATAAGTTACCCCAGCAATAGACTTGGGGCAAACTTCTGAGTCAACCCACTGAATCATGAAAAATAATTGTTATAAACCATCTGTTATGCAGCAATAAATAACTGATATACTTCCACTGTCCCAAAGTAGACACTTGGCTTCACTCCAAAGAGTCCCTTCCTTGTAAGGCTACACCTGGTAAAGGAAACATACATCTTCGGAGATGGCCTAACAAGGGCTGGACTGGTCCTCTTGGGAAAAGGCAGCCTTCTCTCCTCTACTCACCATCTTGGAGGAGACAATTCTGTTGCCTGTCAAGTTGGTGGCTGGTTTTCTCAGTTTCCCTTCAGGCTTGCAGATGCAAACTATGCTTTTGATGAACTGATATTTCCAAGGCATGCTTCTCTCCCAGAAACCAGTACAGTCCATTGGATGAGACCTGCTTTCTAAGCCATGAACAGCTTTCTTTTTTGCTATTTTCTCACTCATTCTTGCCTCCATGAATTTCGGCTGTTGGTAGAAAACAACTTGTCTTCCAGTTACCGAAGATTCTGGATTAAAAGGGAGAGTCTAATATCTCTCTTACTGTCTCCCTTTGTGTCACTGAGAAGGAGAAGGAGCACTGAAATTCAAATTTAACTGGGTGTCCTGAGAAGAAGATGTACGTTGTCTTCTCTGTGCTCCCCATCTACTTTTCTTCAGGAATTCCAGAAAATCTTAGAATTCTCTTTAAGAAAGTCCCTGGCACTAATTTCTAGGGCCAACATGGCTGCATAAAGATATTTACTTCTATCTGGAATCCTAGCATCCAAGGAACTCGTCTTAAGGGTCCACATGTGTACAGAGGAGGTATCAGCTGGGAGCTCCTGTCTGCCAGTGATTTCAAGAAGGCAATCCCTTCTTGACTCATGCAGTTGGATTCCAAAGAAATTGGCAGTCCTATTTGTCCACCTTACCTCAAAGTTATTTTTTCTCCTCACACTTATGGCTAGAAGAATCCTATGTCTAAGGAAGGGTGACCCAGGCTCTGCTGACACCCTTCCCCAACATACCACCAGACACAGTCAATGCTATATGTGTACCTCCTCTCTAAGGGCCTGTGTCTGTTTGTCACAGAGCTGTGGAATGATGTAGACACCAGGTTCTAGAGTAGCATGGACCTAGATTTATAACCCATCTGCTCACTGGCTTTGAGACTTTGAGCAAGATTCTAAACATTTCTGTGCTTCAGTTTCTTCATCAGTTAAAATGAAAAAATAATGCCTGCTCCCATGTGAAAATATATTTAAAAGGCCTGGCAAAGTGCCTCATGTGTGGTAAAGATTCAACAAATAATATTTACCTCTTTCCTTCAACTTCTCCAACTAAGGTGTCACAAGATTTAGTGGGACCAGCCAGCCCCTAGGCAAATAGTCTATTTGCCCTTATCTGTCCTTCTCAGGTAAGAAAAGTAACTTGTTTGACCACAGGGAACTATAGACCCAATGAGGCCATAATATTTCCTTTTTGTTGAGAGGTAGTTTGGTCCAATACAAAAAGCCAACAATTCAAAGTCAGGAGCCTAGATCCTAGGCTCAGCCTTACCACCTCCACCACCTTGGGCAAGTCACACAATCTCTCAGAAACTGGATTTCCTCATTTCTAAATAAGGTGAATGAAACCACAATGAAGAGGCCCAAGGGGCCCTTGGACTAGAAAAGACTTTAAGACTGCTCCATTCAGCAGGAACTTCTTCAGTTATAGAGATGTTCTACCATTCTGCACTGCCCATCACATTAGTCACTGGCCACACGTGGTCATAAGCACATTAAACTAGTGAGACTGGGTAAGTGAATTTTATTTATTTTTCATTTTAATCATTTGAAATATAGTCACATGTGGCTAATGGCTACCGTGTCAGATGGTGTTGCTTTGAGGGAAATGTTATAGAGATGCAGCATCAAGGGCAGCCTCAGTGGAAGTCACCAATATGTCTGTGGATGGCATTTACTCTGCTGGGAGTAATTTAGTCTTTGAGGACAGAAAGACCTGGCTCACTCCTAGCAATAACAACCTAAGCACCAAAGGGAAGAGAGAAATACATAATACCCACACCCCATTCTCCATCCCCCCTCCATGTACCTCCAGCACACCTTCCCACTGGGTACTCTGAAGTCACTCAGTGCCATGACAGCCTAAGCTGAGTCCGTCATGACCCTCAGGATCTTAGAGTTTTTGTCTGTGAGTCCACCCAACTCTATACTTCATTGTTGCCCCAAACATTCCAGATTCATCTAGTCATCTCTGGGTCCTCTAAACAAAGGAAGTTTAAAAATCATGACGCCAACCACCTGGGAGAACAATATTAGTACTATACACACAGCCTTCTCAGAGCTTTAGGAATGTGGAAATAATTAGGATGTTTGAGAAAGCTAAATTTCATTTAGATCTTAAGTGCTTAGAGAAAATATCCATTGCTCTGCCTAACACACAGGGTTAGACAGCCTTTGAAACCCAGAGCAAGCCCTATACACAGGCACATAGCCACCAATCTCTTAAAGACTCCCTTGTTCCCTCACTGTGATGGAGGCAGGAGGCTGTCCCTAAGCCCAGGTGAGCATTTACTTTATCATCCCCAAAGCTGGTTAGCTGTTTTCTCTTCCTTTCTGTGCCTGCTGTTCCCATTACCTTCCTTTTCTCTCATAACCCCCATTGCCACCTTCACTAATTATCCCTGGTACCTACAATCCAACAAGACCCATAACTAGGATAAGTGAGCAGCTCTTTGCTCCAGAATGTTAGAATTTGGACGGTGTGAAAATAAGTGGTATACCCGAGCTCGAGGTCAAAGGCATGGAGGTCATGTCATTCCCTCTGTACAGTCAGGGAAACTGCATCTCCCTCCTCCATTTGGCTCTTTGCTCTCCACCTCCATATGTGTTCATTACTGTGAAGACATGCCTGATGCCTCCCCCAATAAGTAAAATTACTGCTAGCTATTATTTCACACCTTAAGACACAATTGAGGCAGACACCAGGCACGCTCAGACAAAAGTCTGGGCACTGAATTCTAGAAAATTCAAAAAAATTAGAAAGGGGCTTAGACTGAATTCTAGAAAATTCTAAAAAATTAGAAATTCTAGAAAATCAGAAAGGACCTGTGCTATAAACATATATACTATCCGAAGACTACCAAAATTTGCACAAGGAGCAACAGAGACCCATAGGATTCAATAACCTGGCTTAGAGCCTAGCAGAAAGTCATTGTCCCAGTCCAATGAATCGTATCACAACAGGATGCTGTCCCCTAGCCATCTTCCCCAAAACTCTTCTCATAGGAGAGCAGATAAGAGGTAACCCTGGGGGTGGTCATATGTGGATACTGACCCTTTGAACATGCTGGGAGCTGAAAAGACACCCCACCCATTGCACCTCTGTTACTAAGAATCATCTCAGATGAGTCACTCAACCTCTAGAGGCACTTACCCTCCTCATCTATCAAACAATGAGTAGAGGATGTCCACTTAAGACCTGTGGAGCATACACTTGCTCAATTGCAGAGAAGGGACTCCTTCTTGACCATAAATATAAACCCAGGAGCTTCCTAGAATAGAAGCAGCTCCATGAGAGCAGGGTCTTGACCTTAATCCCCTGTTCATCCCAAGTACCTAGAACACTGCCAGGAGCAAAGTAGCTGCTCAATACACACTTGCTAAATAATGAGTTTGTCTCCTTTCTTCCTTCTAAAATACCAGTTCAAACTCAGGCCTGGGAAGGGAGGCACTGCTTCAAGTCAACTCACGACCAAGGAAGCATAAGAAAAGGCAGCTACTGGCAAAGAGATTATTAACACATTAGAGATAATCAGACCAATTCCAAGAACCCAGGTCCCAGCCTCACCGCAACTCCAAGTCAAATACGGGAACTCTTTAAAGTGTGGTCTCTAGAATCACTCACACCCAAAAATAAGTAAATGGACTTCCATTTTAAGTGCAGATACCTGGGCCCCAACTCCAAACCTACTGAATCATACTCTATAAGGATGGAGAGAGGGGACCCAGGAATCTGAGTTTAACTTGCTTCTCCAATGATTCTGAGGAGCTCTGGATTTTGAAGACCATAGCTCCAAAGCATTTTCCTGAGTCTACTTTGTGGAGTTCCTTTTTAAAATGGAAAGCTGGAAGGCTTTTGTGAACCCAAGCAAAACCTTCAGAGTTGGGGTTCTGGTTACCTTAGCGATGCTCTCTCTAGGCTCAGGCTCTTCTCATTAGCCTCATCTGACTGCCTGTGCCTTCCCCAACAGTTTCCAGATTTACATTCCATGGAGCTGGAGACAGGGCTTTCAATGGACAGAGTGCTTCGGTCTCTGAAGTCATTTTTGTCATGACTCAGAGACCTCAGCAGACCTCCAAGAGCTGCAGACAACACTTCCCCTTTATACTCAGCAAACTAAATGCAGCGGGGAGGAAGGAATCAGGCCATGGCTGCCTTGCTTTCAGCTCCTGGCTATTGGGAACTGCTGAATTAATGTGTCTATTTTATTTTACTCATAATCAAAGCTTTTGAACTAATACTAGTAATTAATATATTAATTATACATTAATATCAATCAATCAGTCATTACTAAACACCCACCAGGTGTAAGGCACTAAGAGAGGGGAGAGTGATAGAAAGAGAGCCTGGCTCAGATTGGGCAGAGTCCTGGCCCTCAAGGCTTTTACAATCTACCTTGAGAAATAAGAGATCAACATATGCGAAGATAACTGATGATTTAAAAGAGCTGACAGAGTGCCAGAGGGCCACAGACAATGGGTAAAACTTGAGGTTTTCCTATAAAAGTCTTAAAAGGGAGAGGAAAAAAAGGGGAAAAAAATGCAACAGCCTTTTTCCTCCCAAAGGAGCCACTGCCCACCACTTAACATTGCCCAATTATCTTTATCATCTCAAGTGCAGACTTCAGGAGAATGTTTTCTGAAACTCAAAAGGGATTTAGAGGGAAAGAAGTTGAACATTTCAAATCAGGAATTCATGGGGTAAGGGTGGGCTGGAAACTAGAGAAGAGTGGCCTTGGGGTGAGAGCCTGGGATGATGCCTCCCCTCATTTATGAAGTGAAGGGTATTCCCTGTACCCACCTTCAATCCACCTCCCCATTCCTGTTCCCTTCATGGAGAGTGATTCTCTGGTCCAAACTCCTGGGGTTGCTCTGAGGATATAATGTTGGCAAAAATTCCCACTGCTCCGTCCAGCCCTAGTAGGTGCTTCAATAAGTGTTTACAGAATCATTAAAAAGGCATCTCTTCTACAATAGGCAAGCTCCGTGTCCCTCTTACTCCAACAGGGACAAAGAAATAGGACTCCCTAATTACTACCCACCCCCACTGAGAGGTCCAGAATTAACAAAGTTTCCCTCTCCTCTTCATTCAGACCGTGGTATACAAACTTTTCAAATCTCCCACTTCGCTAGTAAGAACTTTTTAAATAGACATTCTCAATGAATGAATAATTTATAAAATACAACCACATATTAAGCACAGTAAAAAACAAACACATACACATACACACAACTTTGGACGAGATCAAAGATAGAGATTCTGACGTGTTCGTCCTGCATCCCAGGGGATCACCTTGTATCATCCTTGGGGAGGAGCCCTCCCCTCTGAAGACAACGGAATCCATCCAGGTATGAACCAAGATGGATGGAGAAGCAAGTGGAAGGGACCTATGGCTAGAAGCTTGACCTGAATCCACCCTTAGGGAATATGAGTTCTGACACAAAGATAGGAAACCGCCATAGGAAAGAAGTGACTCTGGAAAGTGCCCTGGCTTTAACCACCATCTGTATGCTGGTGACCCTCAAATGTATATCTCCAGTCTGACCCTCTTACAGTTTGAACTGTAAGCTCAAACCCAACTACTTCCTCAATATCTCCTCTTGGTTAGCAAACCCAAATCTGGCATCTCAGACTTAATAGGACTAAGCTAGACTCTTGCCCTTTCCCTGTAAATTGTCTCCTCTTCCAGTCTTCCCCATCTTGGTAAAAGGCAATACCTTCCTTCTTGTTGCTTAGGATAAACACTTTGGAGTTCTCACTGATCCCTCTCTTCTCACACCCATATTCAATCCAGCAGCAAATATTGCTGGCTCTACCTTCCAAACAAAACCGGAATAGAACCACTCTCACGCCATCCACTGCAGCCACCCTAGCACAACACCCACCCCCTCAATCTCTCACCTGGATTATAGCAGGAGCCTCCCAAATGGCCCTGCTGCAGCCAGAGGGATCCTATTAAAATATGAGAGACATTCTGTACCCAGAACCCTCTGCTGACTCCCCATTCTCTCAGAGTAGAAACTACAGTCCTCACAGAGGCCAAAGGCTTATAAAATATGCCCCCCCAACACACCTCAACCACTTCCCACTCTAATTCCTAATCTATATGTCCCTCCCTATGTCATCTTCATTCAAATATCCAAATAGCATATCCTCAGTGAGGTCTCTCTAACTGCCTTATAGGAAATTGTTTTCCATCTCTCACCCACATTCCCAATCCCCCTTTCTCATATCTATTTTGTTTCTACTATAGCATATATCACCTACCAACATCTATCTATGTATCTAGCAAGTGTATTTATTGTGATTTTTCTTTATGTGTGTACTTCTCTGCCCTATTCCCCCAGTAGAATATAAGATCCACAAAGGCAGGAATATTTTTGTTCATCTTATTCTCTGATACATCTTCAATTCCTAGAATGGTGTCTGGCACAGAGTAGGCACACACTAAATCTCTGTTGAATTTGGACTTGGAAGTCACAGCACAAATCCCTCATGGTACTGACCTCACAGGCCTCCCTTACTGCATACTTCCCAATAATTCCTTTACCCTACACCTGGCTGGATGACCAGTCTTCCTTAGGCCTGCAGAATTTACCAGAGTCCAAGACCCTGCCGATCTAATGCCTAACAATCCAAGGAGCAAGAGTTCTGCCTTAGGTTTGGATGCTCTCCAGCAACAACTAGATTAGCACTTGCAAATTTATCCAGGGACCAAATCAAGAAACACAGTCTTCAGAAAGGTCCAGCACAGTAAACTCACTAATGAAGCTATGCACAATCTCATGGCACACAGACCACTGGCACAGTAACTGTAAATTATTCTGACCTCTGATTAAAGTGGTCCTGGAGAGTCCTCCATTTTATAGGCAGGCTGGCTTTACAAGTAGGTTGACAAAGACCACATGAAGAAAAGGTCAAATGCTCAGAAAATTTTATAGTGTGATACCAAGATGAGACTGGCCCCAGACAAAACTGTCTCCCATACCAGTAAGCCAGGAACTAGAATTCTACCATTAGAGATTGATTCCTTTAAGTCACAATAATTTTTAAATTTTTCAAAGTTGCCTCTAAAAGATTATAGTATAGGTAGTACACTTGGGTTAGATGACATTTAAGGCTTTTGTCAGCCAGTTCCACAGAAGGGGCAGTGTGACAGCTCTAAGAAAATATGGTACAGGCCGGGTGCAGTGGCTCACACCTGTAATCCCAACACTTTGGGAGGCCAAGGCAGGCAGATCATGAGGTCAGGAATTCGAAACCATCCTGGTCAACATGGTGAAACTCCATCTCTACTAAAATACAAAAATTAGACAAGTGTGGATGTGCACACCTGTAATCCCAGCTACTCAGGAGAGTTGCTTGAAACTAGGAGGCGGAGGTTGCAGTGAGCTGAGAGCATGCCACTGCACTCCAGCCTGGGTGACAGAGCAAGACTCCATCAAAAAAAGAAGAAGAAGAAGAAGAAGAAGAAGAAGAAGAAGAAGAAGAAGAAGAGGAAGAGGAAGAGGAAGAGGAAGAGGAAGAGGAAGAGGAAGAGGAAGAGGAAGAGGAAGAGGAAAAGAAAAGATGGTACAAGATAGGGGCCAAAGGCAAAGAGGGCAACAATGATGGGGAGGAGGAAAAGAATTGAAGGGAAATAAGGGAAAAGATATTTATCAACGGTTTGCCTTATGCCAGGTATTCCACTATCTGCTTTATGTATGCCAATTCATTTACTTTGAAAACACCATGATGAGGTCCTCATTATTACTCCCTTTTTAGAAGAGGAAACTGAGGTTCAGAGAGGTTAAATGATTTGCCCAAAGTCACACAGTTGATATGGATAGAGTGATAGCTCTAACCTCAAGTCTACTAAGCTCTGAAGTTCATGTTTTTTTCTCAACATCAACCTCCAGAGATAGTTAACATTCAGCTGTTTCATGGTTTTCTCTCTAATTGGCCTGGCTGGCCATAATTAAGTGGTCCTCGTTTTAAGGTTGCCTGTACAACTGTATACTGATGTGCAGCGGGGTGAAATTCCAGATTTCAGGACAAAACTATTTTTATATGGAGTAAGCAAGCACTCTCATTCCAATACATCAAATGATAACAGCTTGCCCTCTGCACGCTCTCCAGTCTTTAGGATGTCAGTCATTGTCCTTCAGATGCCTTTGACTCACCAGTCATTTCTCTGGAAGTGAACAGCATTTCCTCCTCAGTTCACACATCCTGGAACTCTGAGGCTACCTATTCCAGGAAGTAGCCTTCAATCACAATTTTCCAGATTATATTCAACTATAATTGGTCCTTTCTGGGAATAAAGCCTGTTTCAAAGACTTGGTAAACACTCTGTCTTTTTATGTGGCTGAGATTGGAGCTACCTCATGTAGCCACGTTCTCTTCCCCCATGATGCTTTGCATCTTTGCATCTTGGGATCTTGGAACATTTTCAAACTAGTCTTTTCATCTCGTATCTTTTCTCCATCCCATTTTTTCATGCTTTAAATGCTGATGAGGTAATACTTTCATTCCTTTTTTTATCAAAACAACAGTACTTTTAAAGACAGTGCTAAGTAGCTAAACTGGGAGAAGGGTATGATAGAAAAAGAACGCTAATCATGCCTCGGTCTTTAAAACTCAAATCCAGCCAGGCTTTTCCAAACTTTAGTGAAGGTTTAAGATTTAATCATCCTCATTTCAAGCCTAGAGTATCAGCTCTAAAAGTCAACTCATATATTTTGGTGACCTTTCTCAAACTGGGCTTTGTAAATCCTTGTGGTTATTATTTGACATTATAGACTCATGATGAGCAAAATATCCTGCATAAAATCTAAGAACTAGAGCCCTGACCCTTTAAAATTTGCATGCTCAAACACAAAGGCAAACAGATTCTGACTCCAATGTTTCAAATATACAAGAACATAAAACTGGGAAATGTTAGGAAATTTACCGATATCTTTTATTTAATAAGGGGCAACAGGTATGTACTTACACAGTAATGAAAAACTGCTAGTAAATTTGTATATAGTATCAGTTTGTTTGCAAAGATATTAATTAGGTTATATTAACATCCACATCAATTACATAAAAGTGTTTAATTACAAAGATTTTAATTAGTTAATGCAAAAACTTTAAGCCTTGATTCTAGATATCTGCCCATTAAGGAGTTGGCTAATCTTAGACCCCTCCAACAAAGTGGAAAAGATTTGACAACTTCAAAAAACCCAAGTATATCATACATGGCAATGGTTTTCAGCACTACAGCATATCTTGTACTTCCTTGTCAAGGAAATACATTATATGGTAGAAACAGCATGGATTCCAAAATTCAAAACCTGAGTTTTAGATTAGCTCTGAGATTAATGTAATATGATGGAGCAAATTTTTCCCTGCTAATTGTCGGAGAAAGATTTAAATTTGTTTGGGAAAGGAGTGAGAGTGGAAGAAGAGTTTACCAAGCCCACCTAAATTAGGTGGGCTCCTTCCATGTGAAATGAGAGGAAGAATTTTCTTAGTGTTCTGGAGGGAAAAAAAGACCAGAAGGAGAGAACAGGAAAGAGAATGGGGGTGGCAAGGTAGAGCTTAACTCATAAGGCACATTGTGGTGGCTCCTGTCAAGCTTAGCCAAATCTCTTAGGGTCAAGGTGACTGCCGCTGATATCTAGGTCACACTTACCCATTCCTTAAGCTCTGTTTCAAGAAAATGAAAGGGTGAGGAGATTGGATTAATTATCTCTAAGTTTCCTTAAATTCCTCAGATTTTAAAATATTCTCTGTTTAACTGTGTCACTGCGAGTACAGAAACCACCCTACTGTATAAAGAAATCAAACTCTGCAACCATACATCAATGCTGAGCCTTCCATTGCATATGGTGGGCAGTACATCAAGTATTACCCTGGGAGCATCTGCTGTTTTGATGCTCGTAACTGCAATAATAACCAATGTATGTGTAATTGGAGCCAGGTTGATGAAATCTAGTCACTATCAGTATTCCTTCCTGTGAAGCCTCTGTAAGTCTAATTCTCAACAAGTCTCCAATTCCAAAACATTATGAGAAAAAATGAGCTTCCCATTGTCTTCTTTCATTTGCCAAATCAAGAGACATTTAAAGAGGAGAGAAAACACGGGCTTCCAGGTGCTGATCCTAACTTCCCCCAAAAAACCTCAAGGACAGAGGTTATCTTCCCCTTGGATACTAATTCCCGCTGGATTTTTCTCCCTTCTTTTTGGCCTAATGCACAAAACGGTCAGGATGGGAGGCATTTGGCAGTGACTGCAAGAAACAACTGTGCATTTTATAATAGTCCATTAGTGCAAAGCTCTTAATGAAAATGAAAGCTGTTAATGAAGCCAAAAGGCAGTGGAAGCCTTCATTCTAGAGAGGGCAATTAGATAGGAGCAGGAGGGAGAAAAATAAATACCAATCCAAAACAAGGTACTCTGTGATCAAGTATTACACATGATGTAATCATGACAAATCAGACAATTTATTTCCTACTTTTTTAAAGAGACATATACAAAGCTTGAAAAGTGTCATTCTTCAGGCCCCAAGCTTCACCCCAAGCTCTTATGTTTCAGAATGATTCAACCTCAAAATTGTGGACCCATTGACACTTTCAAACCAGAAACAGCAAGTGGGATTTTAACTCAGAGAAGGTTTCCCTGTAGAGTGCCATCATTTCGAGCAAAGTGAGTCACGAAAGTGAACTTTGTAATTACTATATTATTTTTATAACTCCTATGAATCAGAAGCTCTCTCATTTTAACATGCTGTAGACAAAGGCAAAGATTGCAGGAGAATAGTCCCCTGCCAAATACACTATTTCTGAGTAGGATATTTCCTGTGAAAAGACAAGTCTCTAGAAACTGTGCAGCTTCTGGAATGAACACAAAAGATCTGTTTTCTAAAGCTGTGGTAGAATCCTGTCCCCACCCCTACCCCAACTGCCTGCTGTACTTCCTCAGGAGCCTAGGTTTGCAGCTGTAAGATAGTACCTTGCCATGTATACATGTCAATCCTCAACTAGATTTTAAATTCTTTGAAAGCGGGGATATCATCTTATATGCAAGTAAGAAATTATCTCAAAGCCTTTCTTCTTTGCCCAGAGAGACTTTACACACTTCCTCTTGTAGCATCTCCATCCATAGCTCTTAAGCTGGATTAAAATTACAGATCTGGAAAATTCTTGATATCAGGAAGGATTGGTGTGGATATTTATGCATCACCTCCATGCTTAGCCCATTAATGTGCCTATGGTGAACACAAATACTTGTGAAATGAGTGACTAATTAAATGATCAAATTCAGTTGGATAGTTGTCTTTACATTTGCATTAGCTTTTTTTATTTCCTAGAGACAAGCTCTTATTTAATTTTTTAGTTCTATTACATGGAATAATTATGTCAATTGGATTCTATTGCGTCAAATAGTTGAATATGATGCTGCGGTTAATGATGATTGATGCAACTCACATCTTCCACCCCGGGGAACATGAATCAAATCTCCTATTAGTTACCATCTGGGTATTTGAGTAGTTGCTGGAAAATCAAAAGAAGCTTACCCTGAGAAACAGCTTTAACTGGAGAGTTATCATCTATTGAGCGAACAGTCAAAAATGTCTCATGAGAATTTTTTTTTCCTAGACTGCCTAGGAACAATCGGGGTTTTAACTCACAGAAGCCTTCCCTGTAGAGAGCTATGATTTAGAGCAAAATGAGTCTTAAGAGCCTCCGCCCATCCCATCCCCTGTATGGTGGCTTTGTAATATGTCAACTTGGCTAGGCCGAACTACATTTCCCAGAATTCTCTTTCTTGAATGCTTCTGCTTAGAGAGGGCCTTAAGGGAGATTCTTGGGCAATTTGGAGGATAGAAGAAAAGCACTAGTCATTTTGCAGCCCATACACATTGTTGCTCATCTGCTGATTCATCTCACTGACATGAAGCAGCATCTGGACCTGCAACTGCTCCACATTCCCCTGGATCCTCCTTTAGCACCTCCAGATCCTGAGCCTAGGCTGAGTGTATGTTTTCAGTTCTGAGGGAGGCTCCCACTCCTTTTATCTTTCTTTGTAGCATTTATCGCTGCGTAATGTAGTATATACTTTTTCTTTTGATGCCTGCCTCCTCCTCTAAAATGGAAGCTCCATGAGAGCAGCAGTTTCTTGGCTCACTGCTATATGCCTAGTATCTACAAGAGTGGTAGGCAGATAATAGGCGCTCCATAAATATTTGCTAAATGAGTGAATAAACGAATCAGTCAATGCGTCTGCCAAACAACAACAAAAATCCCTTGTAGTTGAAGAACAATAAAGTAATGTGTTGGGTTCAAGCCTGGAGTTTGAGCTATAAATAATAAATAGGGTAAATAACTTACTGTTTTTGGTGCTGTATTAATCAGCAAATGCAGCAGGAATTGCTACAAAAAGCTCCTAAGGAGCTAAAGAATAAAATATCAAATTGCCAGCTACAACCTCAGGAGATGAGCCAGTGTTCATGTTGTTTGCTTCACCTAGGATTCCTTTCTTCCCAGCAGGCAAAGCTCTACTGATCCTTCCTACCCCCATTCAAATATCACCTTTAAGTTGACAGTAGGTTTCTGTGATATTAATTCTTCCCCTAACCCCACCTGATTTTCCCTTGGCTTTGTTGCCTTTGCACTTTAAACATAGGTCTATTATGCCTCATTTCGATATACAATTAATAATAACTAATAATAGCTAACATTTATTGAGTCTTACACTGAGCACTTTGAATGCATAAGTTCACTTAATATTAGTAACACAGACCATGTGCCAAGTATTCTTCTAAGTACTTAAAAACTTAAAATATATAAACTAGTTTAATCCTCACAACCATAATAGGCAGTACTATGATTATGCCCATTCTACAGATAAGCAAACTGAGGCACAGAGAAGTTTTTTTTTTTTTTTTTTTTTTTTTTTTTTTTGTAACTCACTCAAGGCAACACAGCTAGTAAGCAGACTAACTGGATTCAAATTCAGATCCACTCTGTTCACAATTACACACACTGCATGTCTCCTCCACTAGAACAAAGACAGGACGGTAGTCATTCTTATGTGTTCCCCACACCTAGAACAGATCATAGCACAGAGTAAGTAGATGCTAAATAAATATTTGCAGAATTAAATGTGTAACTTTAGAGCGACTTTTGCCTCAACCTCCAATGATCTGTGAACACCACGCTCCTGTTCTCTCTGCTCCTGGGTGTCCTAGTTAACTTCTCTTTCCCTGCACAAACATGTGCACCTCACCATGATGCATACCTTTTGTTCTTTTCTTTTTTCCCCCTTCAATTACTTCCTCTACATTGTCAATCACATGCGTGACTCCCTCACAGTCCCTTCAACCTGTCACCTCTCTGGTCCCTGAAGAATCCAAAAGGGAACATGTTATTCCAGACGGAGCTGTGGAAAACATGACCAACTCCTCATTTCAGCTCATTCTTTCCACAGAGTAGCTTCACATTTACTTATTCTGTGAAATGGTGCCCCTCTCAGACTCATGACTCTCCTCTCAGCACATGTTAAGTCTGAAAGCAGCCAAAAGAACACTGAGTGA
This sequence comes from Rhinopithecus bieti, assembly GCF_001698545.2. Lineage (NCBI taxonomy): Eukaryota > Metazoa > Chordata > Mammalia > Primates > Cercopithecidae > Rhinopithecus > Rhinopithecus bieti. Next base: position 4,891,604 of record NW_016807225.1, on the reverse strand, counting down.
AATTTTTTTTTTTGAGACGGAGTCTTGCTCTGCCGCCCAGGCTGGAGTCTGGAGTGCAGTGGCCGGCTCTCAGCTCACTGCAAGCTCCGCCTCCCGGGTTCACGCCATTCTCCTGTCTCAGCCTCCCGAGTAGCTGGGACTACAGGCGCCCGCCTCGTCGCCCGGCTAGTTTTTTGTATTTTTTAGTAGAGACGGGGTTTCACCGTATTAGCCAGGATGGTCTCGATCTCCTGACCTCATGATCTGCCCGTCTCGGCCTCCCAAAGTGCTGGGATTACAGGCTTGAGCCACCACGCCCAGCCCCCTGAGTGAAAATATTAAGTGGACTAGGTCAGTGTAGAGATGAGGTATGGCCACAGAGATCATTCTATAGGTACTCATGTCTCTGACACCTCCAATGTAAACACTTTCCCAACTTTGATCCGTCTACACCACATAAAAAATGTTGGGTGGCTTTCTAGGGATGACTCCCCTGAGCTCAGTAAAACCACATTCTTGCAGATGTGCATTTGGACTTCCATGCAACACTCCAACAGGCTAGCAGTTATCCTGTGGGCAGGCTAACCAACCATCCTGGTTTGCCCAGGACTAAGGGGGTTTCTGAGAGGCAGGGCTTCCAGTGCTAAAAGTATACAAGTTTGTCATCCTTTCCAGGATGGCAACTGCTGGGTAAAGAATAAGTCTATAGAACGAGATGTGCTAGAAGATATCCCTCAAAAATGACAACTTGAATAATACAAAGCTCAACTCACTTTGTATATTTGTATAGATTTGAAAACTTTTCCAGCTAGAAGGGACCTCAGAGATCACCAGGTCAAGCCCCAGACGTTTGTACACATGGAAACAGGGGCAGAGAGATGAAACAACTCATTCAAGGTCACCTGTAGCAGAGCTTAGGAAAGAATCCAGACCCCCTAACCCTATGCTTTTTTTACACCCTATGCTTTTTTTCAAACTGTTCTCTGGATGTTTCTTCCCCCACTTTAATGAGAAAGGCCATTCCATCAGGTATAGACTGGGCACACAGAGCAATGATGGGGATAATGATAAAAATAACAATAATAATAGATAACATCTATCAAGCACTTACCATGTGTGAGGCATGGTGTTAGTGTATCACATTTGTCTATTCCTCATAAAATTCCCAAAGTAAGGACTATTATTTTCCCATTTTACAGATTCAGTAGTAGAGGCAGAATGCAAATGTGCACAGTGTACATTCTTTCAAGCGATCTGTGACACTGTGAAAGGCAGAGTACTTCTGCCTCTGAGCCTATCACACAGAAGACAGAGGAAGGGACACACTGGTTATGAGGACCACCATGGCTCAGGTGCCTTCCCACTCCCCGAAACATAACCCCTGTCCACCCCTCACGTTCAGTTCAAATTATGGAAGGATAGATCCTTGGACGGCCTTGGACTTTTGTCTCATTCCTGTCCTGATACTAATTTCTATATATTTATAATTTTTTTTAATGTTTGCAGATTGTCCTCAAGGAAATTCCCTCCATTTGTCCTTGCCTGTACTCTCCCCCATTGTTCCTGCTTGCCTCGGCCTCCTGTCCTTGACTGCTGACCTCTTATACTATGCTTTCTTCCACAAGCCATCACCATGACACCTCCCTATTTAGCATCACTATGAATGTCAGTACCAGGAGTTTAGTTGTTCTTCCAGATCATTAAGTGATGATGGCTAAATTGGGTCTTCTCACCTGACCCCATCACACCCCGAAAGCTAAGGCCATTTGTCATCACAACCTTCACTCCCATCTCCCAGCTAGTTGTCATTGTGAGTGACATGGCTACCCCCTTGGCCAACTTGAATTAATTTCTCAGGCAAGATTTCAGGCCATTTCTCCTTCAAGTGATTTTACTAAACTCCAGATATATTACATCCACGGTATACTTCTCACCTTCTAGAACTGTGATTTGCTTTTCTATAGTGATCAGAATGTCCTGACATGATTTGTCCTTTTATTAATGCACTCTCTTTGCTTTTCTCTGTTTAAATATTTCTGTAAATTTCCCACATTGCTTAATCTTTTAATTTGGTTTTGTTATTCATACTTGAGAATGAATGAAGGCAGACTTAAAGGGCAATGACTGGCCATTAACACGACTTCTTCCTTTTTGAAAACAAAAACATTCTCAGATCACTGCATTTTTCTCTTCCCACTTTCTGACAGCTTCCTCTGTGAACAGATCATGGGTAGAACACACCTCATTGTGAGTAGGTGCCCCAGCTGTCCTATGCTCCACTGTGTCCCAGTACCCATAGCAACGCCAGGCACGCAGTAGGTGCTCAGTGAATGTACCATAGACACTTTGCAGTATGCACAGTCCTTCCATGTCCAGTCTCTCATCAGATCCTCATACTCCATGTGGTAAGCGGGTTTATCCCCATAATACAGATGAAAAGACAGGCTCCCAGAGGTTGAAGGCTGCAGTGCCTAGTGGTTAAGAGCTCAGGCCTGGGTTCCAATCCCAGCTCCTGTTTCTCATTAGCTAGTTACCTTGGGCTAGTCTCAATCCCTGACCCTGTTCTCCTGTCTGTAGTAGGAGGATAATAACATATTGCTATACACCCAGCTCATAGTGTTGTTGCAAGGATGAAGTGAGATAATGGCCATGAAGCACTCCATCCCTGGAACTTGGTGTATTAATACTACATTTGGAGAAACTGCTCATGGCTGGTAAGTACAGATCTAGGACCACAACCCACTTCTCCTGCTAGTTCTAGTGTTCATATTCATACCCCACAACCTGATATCTGACCATCAGGATCCTGGGACTGGGCTCCCACTTGTACCTGTCACAGGTAAGGTTAGGACCTATGCAGCTTATCTTTATTCACGAGGCCTAGGGAAGCACTTCCTTGGCAGGAGAAGATTTGTACAGATGGGGCCTACAGGATCTGACCACAGGCTCCCTCCAGTCTGGTCTTTTCCTGCCTGTCACAACAGACCTATCTATTGATCTATTCCCCTGCCACAGTGTGACTCAGGGAGGATTTAGCTGATAAATGATGATGCCATTTATAGTAACACCACTCCCTTCCATTCACAGTGCACTTTACAGTTTACAAACTGCACACATTTAATCTCCCAACAAACCTGGGGCAGGCATGGCAGGGTTTAAATCCCCCTTCAACAGATGAGGCTCCATGTGTGCTGCATCTTACCCAAGCTATGCAGTCAGAAATACAGAGTTAGGACTTAAATCCAAGGCTTCTCAATCCACACGCAGGGCACTTTGATTTTAGGTCTCTCTTCATTCTTTCCCAACTCACCTCCTCCTGTGTTACTATTCCTCCTCTGCCCCAATCTCAATTTCTGTAGCCCCATACCGCAGTACCTCATCCCTCACAAAAATGAAAGTAATACCTTTATCATGTTTATAGGTTGATTTTTGAGAAGATATATACAATTTTAAATTCACTTTAAATCTTGAAGTTCTTTTCCTATTTATCCCCTACCAGAGCACTGTGTTAAACCCTGTGCAACACTAGTTAATCAGATACAGTCAATCTGCTAGCCTATAACATCAAGCCTTTATTTGTAGGGGCATTATGGTGGCCATGAGGAGTAGGAAATAAGGTGTCCAGCCTCATTTCAGACTGGTTGGGGAGACACGAAGGTGACATACATTGCAGAAAGGGGGGACAGATAGCTAATGCATGGTGCAGCTAGAAAGCAGTACAGCATTCTAAAGAGCTGAGATGGCCAGGCAAAGTGTCACAGAGGGTATGAGGCTCAAATTAAACTTCAAGATATGGCTAGAAATGGGAGAAATGTCCATGATAAATAGGGAAGCACGAGCAGAGATAAGACGGCACCTGAGATAGTGAAGCATCATGGATTAGCAGAGTGGGGTTCTAGCAAAGGTTTCAGCAAGTGGGATGGGAGCTGAGGTTAGCCAAACTGTGAAGTACTGAATGCCAGGCTAAGGAGCTTGGACTTTATCTTCTAGAGAATGGAGGTAGTCATCAAAAGTCTTTTCATTGGGAGAGTGACACATGGAGCATAGAGTTTAGGGAGAATTTATTTGTCTGCAGTCCCACAGAAGGTGGTATATCAAGGCAAGCAACATGACAGAGACAATCAGAGAACAAAGAGACATTGAATAAGGCTACAACACTACACAATACTACTATTGGAGGGCTTGGGCTCCAAAGCACATTTCCATGGAGTAGCAAGAGCAAGGCAAAGGATGTTCAAACAGAACTAGAGTCTGGGAGGAATGATCACCCCTTTCCGAACAGCCAGGAAGTGCAACCTCTTTACTCAACTTTCCTAGTACACTTTGCACCTTTTCCTAAAATCTGTAGCTTTCCCAATTACACATTTGACAGCCATCTTCCCCCAAAGGATTGTAAAGATTCAGAAGGTGAGGGCTTGGCTTATTTTATTCATGCTATCCCCCTGCCCCTAATAACCCGTGGAGGCTCAATAAAATTTTTTGGCTTGGATTAGAGTAAAATTTAAGAGCTGATTAAAAAAAGGACTGGTATGCAGATTGAGGGTAGTGTGGTAGAAAGGAGTAAGAATTGTGGAAGAAATAAGAATGTGATCCTAGTTTTATTGAAGGTGATGAACAGTCCAAAGTAGGGAGCGTGTATCAGAAGTCCCTGCCCTGTATGCTTTCAGAGCCCTTCTCATCTGCACTCAGGTACCATTCAGAAGGTAACTCCAGGTTTTCAAGGAACATGGTCTCTGAGTGTCCAATGTCCAGCACAAAATAGACACTCAAGCAATGGATCCGGAAGGCGAAGCAGCAACGGCTTGAAGCCTATGAGACCTTGGAGGCATAAAGCATTTTCAAACACATACCTCTTTTGACTCGGTTTAGGGATCTTGAAACTTCTCAACTGTGAATGGAAGAAGTATACCCAACCCTTCCTTCTCTCTGCCATGGAACCAAGAACCCCACCTTGATGACTGATGACAGAAATGTACAAAGCACCAGTTGCTTTCAACAGCTGTCTCAGAAATGTTTTAGCAAGAATAAACTTAATGCAACAGAAAGCCTTGCAAGAACATTTAAGAAACAACAACTCATTGTGCCCTCTAAAGAGCAGCGAAGAGGAAAGGAAAGACAGGGTATACACACACAAGAGTATACACATACAAATATTTGTGAATCCAGAAAAAAACAGAAACAGGACAGGAGAGTGTAAAAGGGCAAATCACTGCTCTTTATGAAGATAAATTTTGTTCTGTCTTTACCAGTGATTATAACCCCTGACCCATTTACTTCTCCCTTCCTGGCCTTGGGAAAGTTTTTAAATGTTTTTATTGGATATGCTGCCTGGGGCAGATGGAAAGTAGCAGCATGCATGGGACAGTGGAAGAAGCTCAAGATGAGGTTTTGAAGAGCACCCTGGAGTTGAATCCTAGCAGGGATAATTTAGGGCTGGGGGATCTTTTGTTTGTTTTGAAACAGAGTCTTGCTCTTTTGCCAGGTTGGAGTGCAGTGGCACAATCTCAGCTCACTGCAACCTCTGCCTGTTGGGTTCAAGTGGTTCTCGTACCTCAGCCTCCCAAATAGCTGGGATTACAGGCACACGCCATCACACCCAGCTAATTTTTGCATTTTTAGTAGATATGGGGTTTCACCATATTGGGCAAGATGTCTCCATCTCCTGACCTCGTGATTCGCCCACCTCGTGATTTGCCCACCTCGGCCTCCCAAAGTGCTGGGATTACAGGTGTGAGCCACCACACCCAGCCAGGGCTGGGTGATCTTAGGTGAGATGCTGAATCTCTTTAAACTTCGATTTCATCAGTGAAATGGGAACAAAAGCAGCTCTCTCGCTGGATAAATGTGCAGATTAAATGAGCTGATAACACATTCCTTGAGCACAACACACAGGAAAGCCACACAGTGCCTCCAACTCCCAGCTGACCACCATCGTGAGGCGCTCCTCCCCTGCTTCTAGGTCTCCCGTCAGCTCTACTGGGAAATAATGGGATTAAAAGAAATCACAGACATAAGCACTTTCGATTCCTCTGACTATATGCTAGGTAAATATTCACATCCTTCTGAACAACAAGGTAAAGGGTCTTATTTGGATATTCTCAAGTCAATTTCATCAAAGCCGAGATGTCTGGCCAGGAGCAGATAAGGTCAGATCTCACACAGACGACCTCAAGCCCGACCCAGAGGCTCCTGTTCAAAGGAGATTAACGCCCACTCCACGCTTTCAGGACCCCAGTGATGAAATAAATAATTCATTTCCATCCCTGTTTCTCCTCTTACTGCCTAAATACAGATTTAGGTTTTAAACGCTTCCATTTGTAACTAAAATAACAACGAAAATCCCGGTGAAGGCCCCCCCTCCCAAGTGGTACATGTTCTCTCTGACTCTCCTGTTACTGGATTAGTCCCTGGGGAAGCCAAAGACACACACTTTAACCTTTCTCAGAGCAGATTGAATAACTAGCTCTACTTACAGCTGTTGATGCAGCATCCCTGAAGACACCAGGTAAACATTTCAACCCAGGCCACTGCCAGCTGGAAACCAGAGCCATCAGCCAATATAGACACTGGCAACCAGTTGTGAAATATGAGCCTCCTAATTCACTTCTGTTCCTCTAGCAGCAGTTCCAAGCTTTTTTCTTCCTCCCTCTACTCCAAATAAAACAAAGGAGTCTACCAGAGAGTTAACGATCTGCTTTGTTAGACAGTCAGATTATATTTCTTAAGAATTTTCTCCTTTGTTTTTATTTAGATCTCATTCTTCCCAGGGGATTATACAGACGGGAAACAGGGAAAGTGAGATCAAATAAGGCTGAACACAACACAGGGATAGCAAGACCAACACTGCATTTGTGGAGTAAAGTTAAGTGAGATTATACCCAGAGGACACCCCATGTCCAGGGCTGCAGCCTCAAGTGCCAGATCCAGGTTACTGAGAATGTATATTGTCATCGCTGTTGAGGGTCACCCAAGCCCACAGCAACCACCAGTGTGTAAGGCAAGCTCTGATAAATTTGGGCAAGGGGGTGGGATTGGGGCTTACGGGTCATGAGTTTCCTACCTATGGATAATTACAAGCAACTTACAATGAGCAGTCCGTGAATCATGTAGGGCCCCAGAAATGTGTCCTCATGGTAATGATTTGTTACAGAAACAGGCCTTTTTAGGAGCATGAAGAGGAGTCTCGTAGAGACAGAATTATAGGCTGCTCCCCATGTTTCTCTCCTTGTGGGAATGGAACAGCACATGTGCACTTATCACATATGCCATGATTTCCATGTTTCCCAGGCTCCTGAGAAATAAGTCAATGTCATCATGCCCCATAAAGACACGGAGACAGAGGCAAAGATTGACTCCCCACTTCTATTATCCAAGGAGGATGAGAAGGCTTGAGTTTCAGCAGGCACTTGCGTGGCTGCCTGAATATAACAACTAATTTCTAAGAATCTGAGTCTCAGCTCTCCCATCTACTTCCAAGGAGTGCTGTTCTCCTCCTTTGGATCTTTGCATTCTGACTTATTAGAGAGAAACGAGCAGATGCCCTCACTTGCAGGATCATTCAAAGTGATGGCCTCAAAGACTTGTGCCTCCAAAGTATGGTCCACATACCAGCAGCATCATGGACGTCCCCTGGGAGCTTGTTAAAAATGCAGAATCTCAGACTCCACCTCAACCCTCCCCATGCAGAACCTGCATACAACAAGATGTCCAGATGATTCATGTGCACATTAGATTGTGAGACACACTGGCCTAGAAAGCTGTTTGAGAAGGTCAAATGCAACCTTGGTGCTAAGAGGCAGCAGCCCTTTGAAGAAGGATCTTTGCTCTCATGGTATTTGGTTTGAAGAACCTGATAACCACATCCTTCCAGTTATTGCACCCTAGGGAACTCATTCTGTTCTACCTGCCATACTGGCTGTCCCTTGTTAAACTGAGGGCTAAAGCAGGTAATAAGAACTGTGGCCACAGGTCAAGGTAGAGCTAACACTAGCAGTGACACCGGGGGAATTGGGGGAGATGTTGCTGCCTCAAAATCCTAGATGAAATGTGTGGTTGGAAATTAGGTCAGTGTGCTAAGAAATAGCAGCTGATTAGGCAGCAGCTAAAAAGAAAGACTCTGTGAATGAGGTGAGGCATTTGAGAAACAGGTATTTACTGAGAGCCACTCTGTTAAAAACACACTTGAGACTAGAGGGCTGCCTCACTCAGCTATCCATCAATAGCAATCCACGTCAGGCGACCTAAGTGGAGGCCTGAGATCAAGGCAGAAGGAAACAACGCCATCAGAGCAGTTTCCACTTAAGAAAGTTGGGCCTGGCATTCACTCCATTCCCATAGACGTTTCCCTGCCTCTTTTCATATCAATGAACTAAGATCCTAAGATGCTGAGTCCCTGATTCTACAGATGCTAGGATACCAATGGCCTTCCCCTTTCACCTCTCTGCTTCCAAATGTTACCTATGCTGGTGCACAAGCTCCCTCTTTGACATCCTCTCCTCATGGAAATAGGACTATTTGACCACCAGATAGTGAGGATGAAAATTTATACCCCAAATTTCCCAATTCCTTATTAAGAACCTAGTTGAGTTTGGTTTCATATTTTTAAAGTTCTTCTATCAAGGAGGAGCTGGCATTTGCAACTCAATATCCATTTCCCTATTCCCAAAATTTGGAGTCAAATATCCAGCCTACCCCTAAATCCAATATACTGCAGGAGAAAAATCAACTCTTTAGTGCATTTTCAGTTATACTCAGGATAGATGTATCATGTTAGGTGAAATTATGATCTTGTTATCTTTACAGATTAAGTATCATTTAAGGAGATACAGGTGAGTGTCAAGTTGACAAGGGGTGGACTTGTGTCGTGTAATTTTGCGTGTCAACTGAACTGAGTCCTGGTACTCTGACTAAACATTATTCTGAGTGTGTCTGGGAAGGTATTTCTAAATGGGATTTGCATTAGAATCAGTGAACTGAGTGAAGCAAATTGCCCTCCCCAATGTGGGCGAGCATCATCTAATCCAGAAGTCCTCAACCTCTTTGGCACTAGGGACCAATTTCATGGAAGATACTTTTTCCACAGATGGAGTGGCAGGGGGAAGGGAGAAGAGGGAGGAGATGATAGTTCGAGGATGAGACTGTTCCACCTCAGATCATCAAGCGTTAGTCAGATTCTTATAAGGAACACACACCTAGATCCTCACATGCACTGTTCCCAATAGGGTTTGCACTCCTATGAGAATCTAATGCCGCCACTGATCTGACAGGAGGCGGAACTCAGGCGATAATGCTCACTCGCCTGCCACTCACCTCCTGCTGTGCGGCCTGGTTCCTAACAGGTCATAAACCACCACCCACCATGGGTCCACAGCCTGGGGGTTGGAGACTCCTGATTTAATCCACTGAGGACCTGACTATAACAAAAAAAGCTATGGAAAGGGGAATATGCTTTCTCTGCCTTATTGCTTACACTGGGACATCAGTCTTCTCCTGCCCTCAGACTGGGATTGACACCATCGGTTCTTAGGCTTTAGGGCTCACACTGAAACTATACCACTGGCTTCCCCTCCAACTTGCAGACGGCAGATCATAAGACTTCTCAGCTTCCCTAATCACATAAGCCAGTTCCTCATAACAATCAACATGTCCATATATATCTCCTCTTGGTTTTGTTTCCCTGGAAAACCCTGACTAATACAGCCAAGGAAGAGAGTTACTCTCCCTCACTTACAAGAACCACAAAGCAAATCATCCTGGGAGTAGCCATCAGCCATCTTAAAATCACACGGGCGGGAGGTGCCAAAAATGAAGCCAACACCAAGAAAGTCAAGCCAAAAAAATGGGGAAGACAGACACTAGGTCTTGGTCATATCATTTGAGTTACTGGGCTTTTTTAGAAACCGAGCCCATAAATTCCCTTTGTTGTTTAAGGCAGTTGAGTTGAAAGTTCTGTTCTTTGCAGCTGAAAGCATTCTAACTGACATATCAAGTAAATAAATCATTCTCTGCTGGGAAGAAAGGGAATGTCTCACCAAAATTCTCTTGGCCTGGGCATATATATTAGACCCTCCCAGCTCCCTTCTCCTCCATAAATAAATTGTCAGACCAAAGGAAACAAACAAACAAACAAACACCTTTCAGATAAAGAGACAGGTGAAGCAAGTTAAGAAAAGTAGCTGCCCCTCCCTTCCTTCATCTCCAGCTCCCTGAAACAGTAACCCCAAAGCATCTTATTACAGATCTTTAATTCCTCTCTCTTTTGTTTGGAATTTCTTCCTTTACTCCTTCTAGGGATTTAAATATCAGAAGCAAATTGTCCACCCTACCCCCACAGCTGTCTGCCACCCCCACCCCCAACTCTACACTTCCTCCTGTCACCATATTTAAAGTGGGGGCAGGGAGCCTTTATTCTAAACCCAGTGCAATTCTCTCAGCTCTTTCCTAATCCCTCCACCTGTGAGATAATTGCTGGCATTTAGGGAAAAAAAACTCAATAGTAATCACAGACTTGCTCACAAAGACACAAAAAGAGGCAGATAAAATAGCAGAAAGAAAAAAATCACAAGCCCAGAATTATCCACACTCTGACATCCATTCCAAGAGTACAATGGGCCAACCTCTTGCTAGAAGAGAAAAAAAGCACAGCTTTACAGGAAGGGGCTTCATTTCAGAATATCATGGAGGTAATGGTTCCTATGCATACAAGAGATTAAGATACATCTACAAACTGAAAGGAGTTGCCATCAATTAACTGTTCACAAGTCAGTCACAAAAAATAAGCAGGCCTATCAAACATGTACTCCTATTATTGTCTTAATGCAACAAGAAAATTATCTTAATCAAAAGTGTCCCTTTTTAGATGATAAAGAGGAAAAAAAATACTGAGATATTTTTATCCAGTGATCACAATAAAACAAAATCCTATTGAATCAGGCATTTGGCCCCACTCCGTCAACTCAAGTTGAGATCCCAATCACTTTTGGGTTATGGATGCAAGATAGAGGTTACATCCCTTAAAAGAACTACAACAAAAATCTATGTATAACAAATAGGTTTGGTATACATAAATGCAAATTGTTTTAAATATTTAAAATACAACAAAATACTTTTACTAAAGTCTTATACACTTCCTTTCCATTCATTTTATTCCTTGAAATTTGCTATAACACAGTGTGTCTCAAATTTACCTGATCATAGAATAATTTAGAGCTGCAGGTCCTACAGTTCTGAGGCAGGAACTAGAGTCTGTAGTTTCACAAGTTCCCTGGGTGATTCTCATGAATTTGAGAAACAATAATGTAACTCTGAAGAGTTTTGTTTAATACAAAATACACATACACACATACAATCTGAGCGCAGTGGCTCATGCCTGTAATCCCAGCACTTTGGGAGACTGAGGTGGGCGGATCAACTTAGATGAAGAGTTCAAGACCAGCCTGGACAACAGGGTCTCTACTAAAAATACAAAAATTAGCTGGGTGTGGTGGTAACCACCTGTAATCACAGCTACTCAGGAGGCTGAGGCAGAAGAATTTCTTGAACCCGAGAGGCAAAGGTTGCAGTGAGCTAAGATCACGCCACTGCACTCCAGCCTGGGTGACACAGCAAGACTCTGTCTTAAAAAAAAAAAGAAAAAAGAAAGAAAAGAAAAATACACAAAATACACATACATGTGTGTTACAGAAAAAGGAATGGGAAGTGATTCTCTATCTCATAGAAACCATACTTGCCTTTGTTCAAATGAAGGTGAGCTGAAGAAAGCTAATAGGCATGACACAAGATCAGAACACAGAAGAACAGAACACAACTCATCCACTGGGGCAGAGACTGTCACTGTAGTCACCAGGCCCCTTACCCTGTTCTCCTGAGCACAGAAATAAATCGCATTTCCCAACCTCCTTTGCAATTGGATGGGATTATGTGACTGAGTCCTGGCCAATCATAGGTAATGCACACTATGTCCAGGAATGGCCCTTTTGGAAAAATCCTCCAAGCTTGCTCTCTCCTCCTCTGCCAGTAGACTGCAAAGAAGGACAAGGCTCCAGAAAATGACAAAGCTACAGGACGGAAGGTGTCTTGGTGCCTGAATGACTGTGTGGAGTAGAGATCCGCCACTTCACCACCCACCAATCTATACTGCAACCTGGAATGTGAGAAAATTTTGTTAGTATTAAACCACTGCGATTTGGGAACTGTCATAGCAGTTAGCCTGCCCTCACTAATATACATTGCTACTTCCCTGTTTTTCCTCGCCATTTTCAACCCACTCTTCTGGATTTTAGGATGAAGTAAACACAGACTAACAGAGAAACAAGCCAAAAGTCGCTACCACTGCAATGTCAACATGCTATCTCAACAGTATAGGAAACAAACTACTTGCACCCAGAAAAGGTCTTTCATATTTTAAGTGGCATTTGGCAAAGACAAAGCCCAAGACAAAAGAAAAAAAAATGAATTGCTTTTGGAATTCATTATATAGGGGTTTTCTTCCTACTCTATTGTGAGCTGCTCAAGAACAAAGACTGATTTTTACCCATTTTGTGTATCTCTTGTGCTCAATACTTGTTAAATTCAATTACACTTTATTGTTACTGTCGAGAGGGAAGGGAATATATTTATTAAAACCATAACGAGAGCTAGACATCTTTTTAGGCACTTAATATGTGTTAGCTTATATACTTCTCAATTTTACCAAAAGTAAAATAATGTATTATTTATAATACATCATATGTAATATTATTTATATGAATTAAAAATATATTAGAATAATGTATTAGCATCCCCATTTTACAGAAGAGAAAACAGGTTCAATGAATTTAATTGAAATGATGGTATTGCATGCAGTGTCAGCTCAGGCTTTTGGGGTCAGACAAAACTCAGTTTATCTTGGTTCTGCTGCTAGCTCTGTAACCAGCTTTGTAACCTTGGGCCTCTGTTTTTTTTTTTTTTTTTTTTTTTTT
>NW_016807225.1:4806629-4878567 GCF_001698545.2 Rhinopithecus bieti | reverse complement strand
TTTTTTTTTTTTTTTTTTTTTTTTTTGCCTGCGAAAATGCGGATAATGCCATGTAATTATTCAGAAATTTATTTAAACTGATATGAGAAATAAAGTTTTTTTTAAAAAAACTTTTCTTTGAAGAAAGGCAGAGGTAAAAGTAGGGAAACTTGAGGATTATTTCAGACAAGCTAAACCATTTCTAAGAAAGAAGTAGTGCTGGTTCTCCAAAACAAACTGTCAAGCAAGAACCAACAGAAGAGCCAGTAAACAGGAATACAGCCACTCATCTCCAGGGAGAACAGACCTGTCTCTGCCCACTAAACAGATGAAACAAGCAAAAAAGTGCACCAAAGTCTTCCAACTGTTAGGATGGCCAGAAAGGGCATAAGGGATGCAAGAGAGAAAGTAAGCCTGTGAATCCTCAAAGGTATTTTTTCCTATAATTTTTGGAGGGAAGCCGGCTAAAAACAGGAAGATATCTGGAATGTTGACAAAAGTCAATATTCTCCACAAATTACTCCGACCTTGCCTAGGCAGTGACCTTCACACCACCACTGGTTTAATGGCATTTATTTCTACAGTAGCTGATTTCACTATTAAACAGAGATGCAGCGTACAGGATAATAGAACTAAATCACTCTTGTAAATATTTAATATCACCGCCTTCCTTTTTTCCTTTTAACAAATCACTATCAAAGGCTGAGCACACAGTAGAAAACACACTTATTTATTCTATCCTGGAAAAAAAGCTTAGTGCTCATGCATTTTATCTATCTAGTTCTCCAAATGACTTTGACACTTGAGAGCCCTTGTGATCAAAACAGTCTGAAGGGAGGCAATTTTGCAACAATTTAAGAACCGATTTCCTGCACCCATCAACATCCCCCAAGACTGCCTCACGGCCAGGCACTAAACTTAACCCATCAGATGCAGGGTAGAACCCTGAAAAAATTGTTTTTTAAAAAGAAAACCCAGAAATGATACTGGCTTAAAGATAAATACACTCTCATTTGGAAAAAAAAATTTTAGTTGAAAAAATTACAAATAAAATGACAACCACTTTTAAAGGAATAAAGGAAGTGCAAACAACTATTAAGCAACAGTTTGGAAATCAGTCCCTAGTGAATATCATCACAGCTCATCTTTATTGCACTCAACATGCATCCACACTGTTATAAATAGTCAACATGGGACAGCAAGAAAGAAAAAGTTATGGGTATAAAAGCTTTTTAAAAGTCAACTGGTGTCACCATCTTACTTCAGCCAAGACAAAGCCATCAACAAAGCAAGTACGTAAGTGGTACAAAGCATCATAAAATACTAAAATTCAAGGCAGCTTACTGACAACTTTGAAAGCTGGAGTCGCATCGGTTCCCAGGAAGACGAGTAATTTAAGAGATAACCTTTTTTAGAAAGTTTGCACACTGAAACTTCCAGAATCTTCCTTATATGGCATTATCAACAATGATCTCAGCAGCCTATGAATGATCTATAACAAATACCATCAACAGTGAAGATGGGCAGGACTTAGAGGCAACTTGGTGGGAGGAGAAAGAAAACAACATCTGAAGTCAGAAAGTCTGGTCTAAGCCCCGATTGTGCTACAAATTTTCCGTGCAGTGACAAACACATCACTCATGCCCTCTCAGCATGTTCTGTCATCCACAAAATCACTGTGGAATGAACTAAAGGAATTCGAAGTCCCCTTTGAGCTCCGAAATTATATGCTTCTAAGATTTGAGGAAGCAAATCAGCATTTTTTAAAAGTAACTCAACCAAATGTCTTTGTTTTCTTCTCGGCTCATATAGTTCCATCAAGTAATATGAGGAATCCTATAGCTTTGTGTGCACAAAAAAAGCAGACACATCTATCAAAAACCTAAGAACGAACAGGTTTTATGAGGATTACTATTTTTAGTGTGGGAGGCTCATAAGCAGGAGTGTCCAATCTTTTGACTTTCCTTGGCTACATTGGAAGAGGAAGAATTGACTTGGGTCACACATGAAATACACTAACGTTAATGATTTCTGCTGTGCTTAGAAAAAAAATTCACACACACAAAAAATCTCATAATGTTTTAAGAAAGTTTAAGAATTTGTGTTGGATTGCATTCAAAGCCATCCTGGGCCGTGTGCAGCCTGCAGACCGGGGGTTGGATGAACTTGTTCTAAAGGAAGAGACTAATGATTCCGTCTTGCAATGGAGGTACACAAAGACCCTCTCTACTGAAAACATAATGGGATCTCAGGAAGGCTTGGGGCTGGCCCTGTTGCAGAACTCTGCTAAGAAGTTACTTAATTCATCAAGTATTTACTAAGTTGTTTCTACAATGGGGCAAGCACTGTTACAGGCACTGGATATACCAAGACAAACAAAATCAGATACTGCCTCTGATTTTATGGTGTTTGTATTCTCATGAACTGCTTATTATTTAACATTGTGTAGTACTATTTTAATTTGCACAGCACTTTCACCTGCATTGTATCAATTATTAGCCAGAACAAACCTACCAAGTAGGCATTTTACAGGTAAAAACACAGATGGTCAAAAAGATTGAATAATATGTTCAAAGTTCCCAGACTTAATGAGTGATGCTGATATTGACAAGATATATTTATGATAATTAATGTTTGTTAATGTTTAAGATAACTAAACTAATGCTTATATATGTTAGCTAAGCTCTACCATAAGCCTTTAATATTATTGTCTCAATAGGTCCTCTCAGCAGCCTTATGAAGTATGTAGTATTCTTGCCCCGTTTTGCTTATTAGGATAATGAAGCTTAACAAGGTTGTATAGCTTGTGAGGGTCAAACACTACCATCAGTACTCTAACCCACCATATTTTATTCCCCAGCATTCTGAATTAGGTCCTCACATATACCTCACTGTTCTATTTGTTCCATAATGCTGACCCTAGGTTAGAATTATTCACACCTGGAGATCTAGTATTCCAGGTTCAGTTGTCACACGGCTCAATTAGTTTAGAACTGTGGAACCTCACTCATAACAATTTGGGCCAAGGCATTTGTAAAGACTCATTATTGGTCACTTGGGGAAACAAGGGAGTGTATGCCTGGCTCAGCAAACTACATCTCCAAGACCAGATAAATAGCTCCAGGCAAATGGTGTACTACAGATGGATCAATGGCTGCCACTTCATACTGAACAGACAGCACATAAATAGGACAAAGTCCTCAGCTGTGCACTGAGACAGCCCACAAAATCCTTAGCTGAGCCAATGACTTCTAAACAAGTAATTCCTACCAGAAAGCAATTCCTTCACCTACATGTTCACTGTCTGGAAAAAAAAAAGTCATTCATAACCAGACTCTCAGGATGAATGACATTAGACAGACAGTAGAGAAACAACCATGATGACTGTTGACCTGCTCCAAATTTGAAAGCAAATAAGACTAAAGTTCCTAGTAGTTTTGTCATGTTATGCTGAGATCAGCTCTTCCTAGCGTTAAGCAGCCATTCTCAGAAGTATTGTTTATGCACACTATATGGATATCTGTTTAAGTACTCAGGTAATACAAACTGGAAGTGTTCTAACCAGACTAGTATCTTTACAATTGCAGTTGTTTTAACATCTGTGGTGTGTCTTTTACCAGGAAGCAGTAATTTCCCTATTTAAATAAACCCTTCCAAAAAAACTATTCCCAACCAAAACAGAAAATGTAGTTAAAAGGATTCTTGAGTTAAGCCAAGCCAAAAGCTTCCTTCAAATTTTACAGTCATTAAGCCTTGTAATATTAGCTTTGGTAGCTACTTTAAAATTACTGTCCAAAGTTTTTTTAACTGAACACTAACTAGTTCTAATTCTAGCTATTTTCATCCAAAATGAAAATCATAGAAAAGGGTTTCATGTCAAATAAATTTTGGTAACTTTGAAATGTACACTTTCCTTCTCAGAGGTTTGTAATTTGCCTTGTCAAAACAAAGGCTCTGAGAAGTCCCGCAGTCAATAAACCTGCTTAATTTAAAACTATGTTTTCAGAACTTACTTTTTCCAGTTTTTTTTTTCCTTGAAATATTATTAGCATTTCTAAACATTGAGTACACATGGACACCAAGAAGGTAACAAGACACCAGGAACTACTTGAGGGTGGAGGATGGAGGGTGGGAGGAGGAAGAGGATGGAAAAACTACCTATCGGGTACAATACTTATTACCTGGGTGATAAAATAATCTAGATACCAAACCCCTATGGCACACAATTTACTATATAACCAATCTGCACATATACCCCAAACCTAAAGAAAAGTTAAAAAAATAAAGATTATTAGCATTTCTCAAAATTTTTTCGGAAGATGACAATCTGGCTGAACGTGCTATATAATACCAGGTTCTACAAGATGACAAAACTTCCTCAAATTCACCCAGATTTCTATTTTTCCTTGGGCCTATTTTGAAGCCATATAATGCATTGTTTTTAAAGAAACAGAACATTTAAAACTTCCCCAGTTAATACACAAATAGGTTTAATAAGTCTAGGTTTAATAAGCAAGAGGCTAATATTTGATTGAGTTTCACAGTCCTTTCATCAACTTCATAGCACACAAGTCATTATAGGTAAAATACTGGACCACAAAACTCACATTATCAAGTTCAGGTTCAGAGATATCACTAATAAAAGAAGAGTGTGTTGTTCAATGCATATTTGCCATTTAGCAATTATTACCAGCAACAAGGAACAACGGATTATAGTAACAAATTTACTTCAAATATTTCAAGAAAATGGGTTGAGAGACCTTTCTATATTTCTTTATTGTTTGAAAGACTTTTATTTGGAGAGAAGTATAATAGACACACACAAACACACACACACAATAGTATTTGAGGTTTGAGATTTATTTTTGTATAGTATCAAGCCAATGTACTGACTCTCGTTTCAATAACAGATCTGCAGGCATTTGCGAGGCATAGTCCTTAGCTTATCTTTAAGTAAAAATTTGGATTGTCAGGCAGCTCATTGCAAATAAGGTTCTTTTCAAAACTCAGATCTGATGCATCCAAGCCCACTTGCACATCATTCATTTAATAACCTGTGTCTGTGCTAAAATATAAAATCATCCTAAGGAAGTCAAAGTACAGAGAAAAGCAGGCTTTGCAGGGGTTTCATTTAAAAGGGCTGCAGAGCATGGGGGACCCAGTTCTCTTTCAGTTCTATGGTCTTTACTATGCTACATTACCATAAAGCTTAGGAAATGAGCTATTACACACCATCATCCCTCCTAACCGCTATCACAGAAAATCACACACTCACAGAACAGCATTAATTGTCAGAATTAGCAACCATTTAAAAGGCAGCTGTTCTTTCACTCTTAAATAGGCTCCAAATTTCAGTTTTCTCCCTGCATTGGCCGCTCCATCTATTGCTCTTACACACGCACACACATGCATGCACACGCACACAACGGCTCTTCAAACAAATTTTTTAAATTCTCTATATTCATTTAAAAAAAAAAAAAACAAGAAAATGTTATTAAGCAACATTTTCATCCCAATACTTGCCATCGTTGTTACAACCGGCTGGAAAGCTTCCAACCTGCACGGAAGCACTTTTCAAAGCTCCAGGTGGAAGGTCTCTGTTTTGTGTGGGTTAGGGGAAAAAAAGAGCAGTATCTCTTTAAGAGTCAACAGTAAATTAACTTGCCCAAAAGACTGAAATAATTAGCAGTTAGTAGCTTATTAAAAGGATGGCAAAGGCCAAGCTGCCATCTGGGATCTCCAGTTTCTTGTGATTGTTATTATGTCAAGATGTGCAAGTTGCATTAGGTTTCATGTCACCGCGCCTGCCCTTGCTTTACATGTAAATTTTAATGAAAGATGCAGCACTTTTACAATCAGATGTCTATCAAAAAGTGTTATTAGTCTGGCTTTTTACAAAGCATATGGTCTTTTCCACCTCTGTTATTCTGCTTACCACTAAATGCCTTAGGAAAAAAAAAGAGAAAAACTCAATAATATCAATTAGATATTCTCTTTGTATAGAGGGAAACCTGTGCTTAATCAAAAACAGGGCAAAGCTACCTCACAAGAGGACAATATTTTTGCTTCTATTTACACACAGTGAAAAACCACACTGCCTGGGTGTCTCACAAGGTTAATCCTTCTTAAAGAAAGTTAAGCAACCTAGAGCCTGCCTACTGATTATTACACAGATAAACACAATTTTGGATTGAGTGGGGAAAATGCATGTATTTATTAAAGATAAACGGCAATTTTAAAAAAAATAAATCAGTCAATAAAGAAAAATGGCAGAAACGGTCACAACGGAAACTTATAGTGATGGGCATATTCTATTTCTTGATTTGGATGATATCTACATAGGTATACACAGGTTAAAAAAAAAAAAACCTTCAAGCTGTATGCTTAAGAGCATGCCTTTTATACACTTTGCACTGTGTATGCTATCCCCAGTAAGCAAATAAATGACAAGCAAATAAAAAATTCCCTATGTGTTCACACACAAAGCACATTTTCTTTTCTGATTCTGATAATGTAAAGCGTGGGTGATCTGACTAAATGATTACCTAACAATTTCCCTTTAAAATAAAAACTTAATTTAAAACTGCATATATAAAATACATTTAAAACAGTGCATTTAAGACTTATTACTTGAAGAGAGGTGTTTGTTACATCTGAAAGCTATTTTCAAACTCCCATTGACTGTGAGCAAGGTGTCAGAGGGCTGGGTCTATGTTTGCTCAGTTTCTGTGTACTCAGTACCTAGCATATCGCTGGCTCTCCACCAATATTTGTTGAATGCCAAATAAGCATTGCTTTTCTAATATTATAGCAGAGGATCTGTCAAATTCTGATACATGTCACCCTGGAATCTATTATTTTCAGTACACCTACAAATGGCAACTACGTATAAAAACACAATATACCAGTACAAGCCTATTAATATGTATTTGCACAAATTGTACCTATACTCAGATATACACTGCCCTACACAACTAAGAAACAGACGATGGCATGTACAAGCCTAAGCACATGGGGAAATGCACTGTGCTTGTTCTCTCATTAAATATCTTTCCATCAGACTATTCTTTCAAAGTCTTTGCAAATGAGATGTATCTTAAAGACAACACAATTCCAAACATTCTTTGCCTGTAGGTGCTATCAAAGTCAGATTTATGTGTGTATACATATTGATCTACAGTTGAAAATTATATATCTTCTAAGGTTAACCAACTCAACTGGATAAGCAAAGGATAGATCATTATTCATACCTTAGAGGAGAAAGTGTTTTATAACATATATACACAGACATAAAATCTATAAGTAATCAATAAATCCAAATTGATCATTGAGGAGGAGGAAACAGACATGTTGTTTCAAAATCTGAGAAATAATTTCTTTTATGTATTGTCAATCGGAATTTAATTAAAACATTATACTGATACATTGTACATTTTATTAATAAATCTTCTGTTCACATCAACACTTTTTTGAATGCTCCAATAAACATCCATGCAAAAAATGTCTGGTGTCCAGCGAAAATTTCTAAACAAGAAAAAAACACACTTTTCATATTTTCAAGCACCATCTCAAAGACATCCCTGCCAAAATACAGAGCTGCTAAAATCAAGCAATTTACTTTTTTATGTTTAAAATAAATCTATTTTCCCCCACAGACTTTCAAAACATTAGAAGAAGAAAACATACATGGAAAACAGGCTTCTTCAAAAAACAAAGCGATTTTATATTCATTGTCAAGAGGACAAATCAGTGGTGGATGAGAAACAGATGAGACAAGAGATGGAAATGTAATACTGCTCCTATTTTATTATAATTAGATATTTATAGAGCACAGATGAGTTTATTTTCATAATTAGTAGCTGGCATTAGTAAATGAATTTGCATACACAGTTGGCTATCAAGGCAGTAACTTATTTTCAGGGCTCTCGAGTCCCAGCAGGGACAAGACGGGGTTCAACTCCTCAAATCAGCTTTCTTAATGTTATTACCAGTAAAATGCAATCTACATGAAATCATGTTCAAATTCATGTAGCTTGATTATCCCTTTCCAGTTTGGCCAGTGTTGATTAGCTCAGCATTAGAAGGCCAGTGATCAAATCTACATGGGAAAAATAAACATAAACAAATCAAAAGGGCCTTCTAAACTCTAAAGGACTAGGATAGATCTTAGGGTCAACACTATCTAATTCAGTGAATACAAAACTCTGTAGAGCAAAAGGAAAAAGAAACGAAATCCCCCTGCTGCCCCGGCTGCCCTAAAGGTTTAAAAATCAGTTCTTGATCATTGTTGAAGATGTCAGATACCTCTCTCCCAGGTCATTCTCTGCATTCACCATACCTTCCCCACGCTTTCCCACACCACACTACAAAAGCAACTTTACCCAACACAGACCAGCCTCTCTGAAGGTAGTGCCAAGGGTAGGAAGGATTCCTGGTAACTGATCACAGCAATGGTCAAACAGAAAATTAATCAAACTACCTCCCTCTACTGACATCCAGTAAGAAATTTTGAAGGCATCTTTTTCTCCTCCCTTATTCTCAAACCAAAGGTAAAAATCTTATGGCTCATGCACCAAATCATCTGGCACGCAGGTACATACCTGTGTGTGTGTTCATACGTACGTATAGAGGAGAAGATACCTTGACATTTTTATCATGTCCACTTCTGGCTTTTCTTGAGCATCTGGCGACTGTGCCTGCATCCTTGCGTAGCAGCAATCAGCTGGAGCAGAGTGGAGGCTGCTGCCTTTGATGGCACTTGCGCTCTCCAGTTTGCCATGATTCCCACCATGACCTATTGCTTCTCTTAACCTAGGATGCTATTTATCCCCAGGTCTACTTCATAATACTGGTCAGGACCCTGCTGGCTTTTGGGTCTGTGACCCCTGCCCTGAGTTCAGTTTCAAGGGAAGGTATTTGGTAACCTCATCCAGAATGGGTAATCCCTAAATGGACTAGAAGAAGGGGAAGAAGGCCAAAATATACTCTCAACACTTAAATGGGGGCTTTCAAAACAGCTGACCAAGGCTAGTTGCTGAAGTCCTCTGTGTGAGCCACTTCTAGGTAAGTTCGCGCTTGTTTTTGGCCATGTCCTGCCCAACGGCCTCCTGAACAGAGTGGTTTTTGTTATAGCCTACCCACCCTGCTCAGTTCTATAGATTTAACTTGACAATTCTTTCCATTATGGATTTACTACTTCATCAATCAGCTTTAAAAGAATGACAACATCTGAGGTATATTCCTTCTTTTCTCTGACAAATGTCTAAGAATAAATTCAAGACCTCTCCCATGTTTATTCTGGTGTAATCTATAAAATTTTCCCTCTGACACTTGCACACAGAGGGCCAGAGAAGGCCTTAGTGAGGAGGGAACTGGAGCCAGAACACGTGGTCTCACTTCACGACCCATTGGGGCTCCTTTGCTCAGTGATTGGGGGGCATGAGGGTTGTGATAAGGAACACATATAAGTAAGTAGAGTGATTTCATTACTAATGTCAGCATTGAAAATCTAATCCTGTCCATCTCCCCTCCCCCCATATCTAAAATCAGTTGTTTAGTTCAGTTAAACCATTACTTAATTTTGTAAGCATTCATTAAGTACAACTGTGGCCCTAGTACTGAGTTTGTGTAGAATGAGTGACAGAGAGAGCAAAGACACAGGTCTTGGTCTTTTGTGGGACA
Organism: Rhinopithecus bieti; assembly: GCF_001698545.2. Classification (NCBI taxonomy): domain Eukaryota; kingdom Metazoa; phylum Chordata; class Mammalia; order Primates; family Cercopithecidae; genus Rhinopithecus; species Rhinopithecus bieti. The sequence continues at coordinate 4,868,907 of NW_016807225.1, read as the reverse complement.
GGTTGTGGGGAGTGGATTGAAACACATGAGTAAATGTGACTCAAGGCAGTTTGACATAGTTACCTTATAACACAGCACAAAGTCTGGCAGACCTAGGAGCCTTGGATCTTCAAGGATAAGAGGGAGAAGCATGTTCAAGGACATTCAAGAAAGAGAGTAGTAGAGCTTGAGCAAAAGTCCGAAGGCGGGAGAACACAGTGTGGATGCAAGCAGAGTGACTTGGGGACTTTGGGAGATGGGGGAACTGGCAGGGGTGATGGTGGGTAGAGGGGGTATGCCCACTGAAAATAAAGCAGGGAAGGCATCTTGACAATTATACAACAAGAATCTACCTAAAACTTTGGAACAGATGAGCTACATGACCCGATTTAATTTTAATTTTGCTTTATTTTCACTTTCAGGAAGATAAACGACAGCAGAATAAGAGGATTAGAGATTCTGAGTCCTTTTTGCATGGAACACACTATACCAGACACATCTGGATGTTAATAAATGAATACGTTTGTCTTCAACATATGTGCAATCTAGTAGAGGGGAGTGGTCCAATTCCCAATTAACTTCCATATAAATTGTTAGAGAGGTACATGGAGGAAAAGCCCAACTCTGAATGGAGCATTCAAGGAAAATGTCACATAAGAAATGAAATATACGCATTTTTCAACAGGCAGAAAAAAGGGGATGAGGGACTGTTAGAAGGTAGAGAAACAGAATAAGCAAAGGTAAGAGATGAGGAAATTTTAGAGGTTATTTGGTATTCCACTTGGCTGGAGCAGCAACTTTGTAGCTAAACTTAACAGACGAGCAGGATCAAGGTAAACAGGACCATATAAGGGAAGGCTTTGAAAGTGGGATAACTAATCCTGTACTCCATTTGGTGGGTGGCAGAGTTTAAGCAATTCTCAACCACTGAATAGACTGGAAGAGAATAGAGGCAGAAAGACTAATTAGGAGAGGGCAATAATTGAGTAAGTGCTAACTGGAAACTGATCCAGGGAGGTGACAGTAGAGATGCAAGAGCCTTTCCGGAGGAGAGTCTCAACAAGCTCTCCCTCTACCAATTGCCTGGGAGTAGGAAGGTTCAGGAAGGAGAATGATAGAAAGTAATTCCTGGGTTTCACACCCGGTGATAAGGCGAGCGGGAACTGCATTAACAAATGGGGAGACATCATAAAGGGAAGCTGGTTTGTGGGCAGATGATATGAAGGTTGACTTTGAGCCTACTGATGTGCCTCCCTTAGTGGGGCATTTACACAGACGTATGTTACAGAGAATGCAAGGCGGTAGGCTGGAACTTATGACAGGTCAGTGCAGAGAGGGAGCTAGAAGGCTTAAACATGGAGGTCACCCTTGTATCCGGGAGAGGCAGTGTACAGTAGGGGTTAGGGGCACAGATTCTGGGTTCGATTCTCACTTAGTAGTCATCAACTTATGTTATCTGACTCTGTGCCTTATTGTTCTTATTCATAAAACAAGAATAATGCCACCACCTACCTCACAGACGAGTTATGAGCGTTAAGTGTGACAAGCCCATTAACCATATAGCACAATGGCTGGTACACGACAAGTACTCCGTAAGTGTTAACAGCTTCTAGTAGTGGTAGTAGCAATGACTCAGAGAAAGAAGATATCACATGCAAAATCTAAAAAACACTCAAAACATCTATTTTATGGGATGTTGTAGGGGATTAGGGAAAGACAAGGAGACAGAGACTGACTCTAATGTGTTGCCATTGAGAGAAGAGGCAACAGTGCCACATGCATCAGAAAAGTTGAGTCCTAGGCAGATTGGTGGCTGTGCCTCTGAGGTCATCGGTGCCTTCCACTGAGTAGCGTCAGTGGAGAGGTGGAGATACAGCCAGATGTAGCCCTTTAATCATTTATTCCTCTTCCTCTCCCCGCTTTTCCACCTACCTCCTTTCAAAAGATACCAACTTAGCAATGGGGTAAGGGTTCCCCATGACAGATTTCTGAGAATGAAGCCACCTGGAATTTGCATAAAAGGAACAGGCAATCAACCAACCCCAAAGTGGAAAGGACTGAACTGCTTCCAAGGCAACCATACATAACTTTTCAAAGACCCAGAAAAGCATAAAACTCAAATAAGAGATAGCCAGCTCACAGACGCGTCATTGAATCCATGCTTTCAATAACTTGTCAGCCTCTTCTTTCTTCAACACCCTCATGGCATAAAACACATTTCCTACTTCTGTTACTTGCCACTCTTTGAAGGAAGAGACAGCACACATACTCATTGAGATAGGGGCTGCAGAGTGAAGGAAGAAGCAGGGAAGACTAGATGCAGACACAGATTTATAATTTATCAGTTAACCTCTCCCTTCACTCCTGAACAACTAATCCAATTTGAGCTGGTGAGCCAGGTTCTCTAGGCTTGGGTCTCTGAGAGCTTTGATTAGAAATGGATGCGTTACCCAAAGGTGTGATGCGATGAAAGGCATGTCAGAGTGCTGGCACAAGCTTGCGCGCTCAGCCTCTCTCCTTTTCTCTGCCCACCTGGCAAAAGGCTGGCTTTGTAAGTAAAAGTCCTACATTACCTCTTTCTCCTCTTCCTCCTGACTGTATAACACAGTTTCATTCCTGTGTCCTTTTACACCCTCCCAGTCCCACCCTTCTGAGCTCATCACCCCAATAGAAAATTCCAAATCCCACATATACAGGAAATATAACACAGGAAAAATAAATAAATAAATAAATATCCCCCCTCGCAATTCCACATTAAATAAAATTTCAGGCAATTCACCAATACTCTCCCCTTCTCGTCTACCATCCTTCCCCCACCAATGTCATCCCCAAATTCAGTTATTTCAAGTAATAGCAATAATGATGCATAATTTCATACTTCCCTGTTCCCTCAATATATTTACTAGGAGGGGATCTTAGAACACCCTGCATGGAAGTAACATGTATCTTCCCCACACTGCGTAACCACTTTCAGAGTCCCCCATTCCTGCTAGAAAGAGTACAAGATCATGCAGAAGGCCCACCCTCAGTTTAGAGGGAGGCAGGCCAATACAGAATCATCCCAAACACTGAACATGAACTGCACTGAAGGGAAATGATAGCATTGGCTTTTATTTTATTCTTATTTTTCTGTTGTTGTTAAAAGCATTAATTTATAATCTGGACTGCATTCAGAATTGACAGTCCTCTTGGATGCATGAATATTTCAAAACGCAGATTGATAGTTATAATGATAAAAGTAAAGTGAGCTCTACCTTTACTTCTACCTACAGAAATGAAGGTCCAAGTAAGTAGAGGAAGCATGGTGTCCACCATGGAGGCGGCAAGAGAGAGAGAGAGAGAGACAGAGAGAGAGCAACGAGAGTCAAACATCAGCACACTGCAGACACACAAAGAGACGTAAAACACACAAAACAAAAACTCCCAACAGTAAAGGCAGTAGCATTGCAACATCCTGAGGAGGCAGCGCAAAACAAACATACAATGTGGAAGTTTAAACAAGCAGTAAACGCTGTGACCAGCAAGGCTGCTCCCTCAGCTTCATGTTCAAGCTCCATCCCATTCATTTCTTCTCAGTCCCACCCTCAGAAACATGCAAAAAGCACTGCACAGCCACATATACGTGAAATTGCATGCACTTAATGTAAAAATGATTAGGGAACATCTCAGAGAAGATAGGTTCTCCTGTATTTTCCTAACATTAATATGAGTTATGAGGACCAAGAGTATAACATACACATATAGGTGGTGTACACACAACATATGTAAATATTTCCACACATATTTACGGGCATCAAAAACAAATTAATAAGATTCAGTGGAAACCAGACAGAAACCTCCTTTTTTCATGTTGAAGGAATAAGGAAAAGGAAAGGGGTACTGGTGAGAAGAAGAGTATCAGTTTTTTAGGTAATCATCAAATGGGTGAGAACAGATAAGGCGATAGGAAATGAAAAAGAATGAAAGGAAGAGGAATGCAGTCAAAGGACCGCCTTAAAAACAGATTAAACTTCAAGTTGCAACTTAAAATATTAGTAGCACCAGTCACCCAGAAGAATTCTGCATCCTTTCTTGAAAACCTCTTGAAAGAGGAATTCACAACATCCATGTCTGTCATTATTTCTTTCTCTCTTTCTAGAAGGTACCAGACTTATTCCTCCAGAGCATGGTTGTATTTGAAGCTCTGTGTTGTGCATAAGGAATATAATATAGGCTGTCCAAATGTTTTTTATACCAGTGTTGGGATTTACCTTTCAAGATATCCATGCTGCATCAGTGTGTCTGCAATAAGCTAAATCAAGATCAAGGAAGTCCCCATCAGCTTATCCCACCTGCCACACTCTGTCCTATGATGTGATGGCACTCAGTTCTCCAGGCTACTATAAAGCTTGGAGGACTCCTGAGGGGCATCTGGGAGCATAAGGCTAAAGAATGTAGGAGGGGAAGAAATAATGTAGGAGGAGGTTATTGGGACTCTAAGAGTCTACTTTTGCTGGTGTAACTTGTCACCAAAGTTGAGTCATCAAATTCCAGCAATTCATAGATCTCGGTTCCTCAAAGAGATATGCTTAACTCTCTCAAGCTACCTGGACACTGCTCAACATTAGGTACATCCCCTACTCATGTCCACCTCATAATCATTTGCTGTTGGCCCTTCCCTCCCTGGCTAAACTGCAAGAACAGAAACTTGATCTCAGCCTCTTCTGGAGTGCCTTCTAATACTAGAGAACTCACCTGATCTCCTCTCCCAGTTCTATTTTTTGACATATGCTCTCTACCAAATCATCTCTTTATTGAAATTGCTGAAGTCCCCACCACTGATCTTGGCTTAGGTCTGGAGGATGCATTTACATAGGAAAAGTAGGCTTCCTCCTTACCTTGCTTTGCCAGTTCAGGATGCCCTTGACTGCCCACTTCCACAGCTAACTGGATGCCATAAACAAACTTCTTCCAGCCTTGGGCAGTTCCTTGATTTGATGATACTGCCCTTTATGTCAAAAATGTCTGATGGACTCAATGTCAGGGAGCAGGGGAGGGGAAGTCCCACCCTCCTCATGAGATCAAGAAAAACAGGAATATGTGGAATTATCCCTCTTTCCCCTTTTCTTTGGTCCTCCGAAAGAGGTACTGAGTCCCATGTATATTTCAACAGGACATAGTCAAGAAAATTAGAGTTTTGGTTATAGGGCAAGGCAGGTAGACCAATCTTGCAATCATCCCAAGGCTCAGAAGAAACACAATAGCAGCAATTGAACTGTGAAGGAAAAGACAATTTTAAGTAGGCTCAGCTCTCAACTCCTGATTTAGGCTGATAATGTGGAAAATTTTTATTTAGGAGAAAAAGACTTCATTCACAGCCCACCCTGTGCTTAGCTGAGCTGAATTTCCTGCACAGTTCATTCCTTGCATATTTGAATATTTTAGGTTGCAGATGCTGAATTTACAGATCTTTATATGCAGTTTTCTTCAGGGTGTATAATGAGTTAGAATTCTGCCATGAGGACATTAACATGTTCTTTAGGTGGTTTTTGCTTTTATATAAAACTGAAAACAGTCAAACCCCCAAGGGCTTCCTTTGACCATGGAGAGCAGATCATTATGGGCAGTGGAATGGAGGGGAAGACAAAAAGCAAACCGTTCCTCAGAGGGAAATTCAGGGAGGAGCCCAGCTCCTCTCCCCCATCCTGGAGCCCCGGCATGGGGCCTAGGGAGGAGCAGGAGGAAGTTAACCGCTTGGTTGCTCTGAAATTAGCTTCATACACCCTCATTATCGACACCGTCATGCCTGGTTTCATGCTTCCCTCTTGGATGCAGCCCAGCAGGGCCAGCGCCCAAAATGACAAATGGCGGTGGAGAATGGAGAAGCCAAGGGGACAATGGAGATGGGAAACCACGATGCATCAAGGAAGGTGCCCCCACCCCCACTGCGGAGGGTCCTGCAGCCAGCCTGGCCCAATGCGGGAAGGACAGGCAGCGAATGGCCTGCCAGTAACGATGAGGCTCTGTGACCAGCCAGAGGCAGGGAGGCAAGCGGTTCAGGCAGCTGCAGGACCACAAGCACAAAGCACCTACCTTGTTCACTCATCATGAGGTGGGAGAGGCCTGAGGAAGAGAAAAAGGGAGAAAGGGAAGAGGAGCGGGGAAGGGTAAGGAAAAAAAGAAAGAAGACAAAGTTAAAATCTCAAAAGCAATACAATCTTAATTCTTGAGTGGAAAAAGGAGTGGCAAGGGCCACGTGCTTGCTCATACGTCACAGACTCCACATGCACATATCCTGGGACATGCAACAAGCATGGACACCCCAGCCTTCCTGCTGCTGGGCAGAAAGCCTGGCTTTCTAGCTTACAGTCTTGTGTTTGCGGAACTGCTCTGGGCCTAATCTCAAGAACTTTCCTTTTACCATTGTTCTCTGCAATAAGTAGGATTTGTGGTAGATCTGTTAAAGATTAAGTCCCTTGGGAAGTAGACTTAAGATGCCAGGTAAAGTTGGTTTCTTTCTTTTAAATTACTTATAATAGTAATACACAGTCACTGTAGAAACTCGGGAAAATCATCAGAATAAAATAAAATATCAGTTGCAATTCTACCTTGCAGAGACTACCATCCAATTTTTTTTCCTCTAGATAGTCTTCTCTACAAAAAGTGAATCATATGGAATATACCAAATAAGTTCCTGCTTGCAAGAGTTGCTCAGACAACCTGGAACTGTTTCTATCACTGTCATGTTAGCCCAGGGACAATGACACCACTTCTTCCACTTCTCCCCTACCATCTTTCCTGGAAAGGCCTCCACACTTGATCAGGGAGGACTAGCCCAACACTGAATGGTTATAAAAGCTATGTAAATTCCAAGTAAATAGATAAGAGAACCTCTGGTTATATTATTATGGAAGGCAAACAGGGATACTAAGAGTTCCTTGGTTCAGGAAAGCACAAGCCTTGATAAATCTATTAAAAAGAAAAGATTTTCAACCAGGAACCAACTGTACCAGTTATCTGCTCTTGTATTGGTTCTGTTATTACTGGAGATATTTGACAATATCCAAATCACTCCAGAGAACCTTTACTCTGAGCAAAATTCAGGGATATAGGGGATTAATAAAGAAAAAAAAAAACTCTAAAGTATGGAAATCTCTAAATGTTTTTGGAGATTACTAGAGATTTAGAAAAGCAATCAGAGACAAAATATAGGTCAAGCAACCGACTTTTAAAAGATCAATGATATATTAAATACACAGATACGCATGCCACAAATGTCATGGGGTCTATTTTTTAAACAAATTTCATTAAACTATAATAATATTTTAAATATTATACAATTTTAGTATTTGTTGCTCTAGGACCAGAATAAATATTCATGGAAGAATGAAATCATGACAAAACAAGTCATTCTCATGATTTGTTTTGTTCAAAAAATTCATTTTGTGTCTTTGTGGGGGAAGGGTATAGCAAGAAGACAGGAGAAAAGGCCCTAGATTTGATTAAGGGAAACTTCCATAGAAATAACTGTTCTTAAAATGTCTGTTGGAGTATGTGGCAAGGGAAACAGGGACAGAACAGGTGTATGAATTCAGAAGGTGACCCTCACAAGAGTGGCTCACACCTGTAATCCTAGCACTTTGGGAGACCAAGGCAGGAGAATAGCTTGAGTCCAGGAGTTCGAAACCAGCCTGGGCAACATAGCGAAACCCCGTCTCTACAAAACAAAAATTAAAAACTTAGCTGGGGTGGTGGTGTATACCTGTAGTCCCAGCCACTTGGGTGGGCACTGAGGTGGGAGGATCACTTGAGCCAAGAAGTTTGAGGCTACATTGAGCTGTGATCGCACCACTGCACTCCAGCCTGGGTGACAGAGCAAGACCTTGCCTCAAAAAAAAAAAGAGAGAGAGAAGAAAAAAAAAAAAAAACAAGGATAAGGAAGATCTGAAGAGCTACCTAAGAGTCAAATACAGAGTTAAAAAGGGCAAACATTTTACTCCCGAGATTAAAGATGTTTGGCAGCTGCAGGAAGAAGTGAGTAGGAAAGAGATGGAAGAGTCTTTATTTGACCCATGTTAATATTTTTTAAATTTACCAAATAAAGAGTGAACAGGACATTTGGTAGTAAGAGGGGATTCAAGCCTCATAAAAACCCCTACAGTTGCACCTTATCTTGTGCTTCCCAAAAAGTGTATATCACTGATGATCTATATTGGCCACCTGGAGATGATTATTTAAAAACAAAGATCCTGGGCTTCACCCAAGACCTAATGAATCAGAATTTTGGGAAGGAATGGGGGCCAGATCTGAATTTTAAACGACTTGCCCAAGTGATTCCCACGTTTACTGGAACTTGAGAGCCACCCCTTTAGAGTGGCCTATAAATCACATTTTGGTCAATTAAATTGTATAATAAATGCACTAAGGGGAATTGGATATTTAATAGAAACCCGCAGTGGACCCTTTCATAAAGGGAAGAATCCTTTTAAAATGCAAATAACTCACCACCTGCGTTTTAAAAATTCAAATATGTACTTATCAGGTTTTATTAAACTACATATGTAGTTGCAGTATTGCCACTCAAATAAAATGTTCATATTCGACTTATAAAACCCTTAAATAGAAATACTAGGCCAGAAAATGAGATATGTGATCCTGATGCCAAGACTTTGTTTTTATAGCCAATAAAGCAAAATGGATATGAATCAGTGTGACAGGAAACAGGATTGGGGGGAAAAAACCACGTAACCGTAATATGATTTGTTTTATTTTGCTTTTTGAGAAAAGAATTTTCTTCCACTTTCAAGGGCTTTTACAAAATCAGTACATTTTCTTGCACAAATCTGTCCTCAGAGCTTGCAGAGTTAAAAACTAGAAACCAAGAATTCCATCATGCCCAGGTCTATTTTGAAATTCTGCTTCTCCGCCTTCTACCTCAAACACTCCTACTTGCTGCTAAAAATCTCAAGCCCCTCAACAGTGAATGGAAGTACCAACAACCAATTATCCAAACAATTCATGTATCTACCACATGCATAGACTAGTGGGGATACAAGTAAGTGTGGGGTATCATTCCTGACCTCTAGAGTTCAGTCTAGCTGGGAAGGTATGCATGTGCTTATATTTACACACACACACATTTGACATATATACTGATACCTGACAGTGATGCATGGGGGATCAAGGACTTCAGAGCCAGATTTGATTTCCATCTGTGCTACTTTCTAACTTGTGACGCTAGGAAAGTTGTTAAACATTTCTTTGCCTTGATTTTCCTATCATAAAATTTGACTAATGATAATGCCTACCTCAAAAGTTATTTTGAGGATTAATATATATAAATTTGTGCCTACACATAGGAGCTTTTTCTTTTCTTTTTTCTTTTTTTTGAGACGGAGTCTCACTCTGTTGCCCAGGCTAAAGTGCAATGGTGCAATCTCGGCTCACTGCAACCTCTGCCTCCCAGATTCAAGTGATTCTCCTGCCTCAACCTTCTGAGTAGCTAGGATTACAGGTGTGTGCCACCATGCCTGGCTAAATTTTGTATTTTTAGTAGAGATGGGGTTTCGACATGTTGGCCAGGCTGGTCTCGAACTCCTGACCTCAGGTGATCTGCCTGCCACAGCCTCCCAAAGTGCTGGGATTACAGGCATGAGCCACCATGCCCAGCCTGACAAGAGCTTTATAACAGTTGTTGATGTTATTTTTATTATGCTATGAAAATACACTGACATGTAAGGCAACACTTATTATAGTACCTGACAGACAATAGGTGTTCAGTGTGTGTTTGATGATTGAATGAGGAGTGAATGGATAATTGCTAAGTGTCAAATGATTAATTCAGACAACAAGACCAGTAGGGACTATAAAGAGGGTCCCAGGTGCTCAGAAAAGGTTTCTGGAGGACAGAGGAATTTTTAACTGTCTTGGAAAATGGTTTAGGGTTTAGATGGAGGACATTCCAGGGCAGCATGAACTCCCAGGATCACAACGTGCATTGGTAAGGACTTTTCTGTTCAGTTTTTCAGAAGCAACCAGGACACTGCCAGGCACATAGTTGGGACGTAATAGGATGCTACACAAATAAAGGAATGAATACATGTGCATAGTTCATATAAGGAAAAAGTGAAAGACGATCCTAAGAATCAGAGTATGGAGGTCTTAGGTTTCAAGGCTAAGCAAAGTAGACTTGATCTTGTCCCTGATGGGAGACATCGAGGGTTCGTGAGCAAAAGAAAAACCCAAGGAAGATGATATCGAAGAAGATTATTTTTGCAATACTGTGGACGAGATGGGTTAGAGGGAAAGAGACGGAGGCACAGAGATCAGTTACAGGGGAAGGGCCTAAATTAGTATCATGGCAATGGGAAAGAAAAAGAAAAAGAGGACTGAACAGGCTTTGGTGATGGATGAGATGCTTTAGGAAGGGTGGATGGGAGACTGGGGGAAACAGTAACAGAAATAGGAAGGTGGGATGGAGTAGGGGGATGGATTCAAGGTGGTGTGAATAATGAGTTCTACTTGACATATAAAGAGCTGAAAGGAGGAATCAGTCAAGCAAAAGATCCAGTGTGCCCTTAACAATCTAAGACTACAGTCTGAGAGAGTCAGGACAAATATTAATATAAGGGCTTCTCACAACTCCTTCATGGATGAGAGGGTCAGCACCTGTGTCAGTGAATGACACCCCAAAGGAAAGGGGGTTGGAGCCCTGAGTCTTAACCTGGGAGGAGTGGGGAGATATTAAGATATCCTGGAGGTTCTTTCTTTCCAAGTACATTCAACATTAAGATATAAATGTTGAAATAATTTTACATTCAAAAAAAAGAAAAAGGAACTATATGGTTTTCCAACATAAATTATAGAAAATAATGCTCAAAAAATCTTAACTGAGGAGGGTATAATTAGCAAGAAAGGAAACAGAGTCTATGCTAGGTATGCATTCTGTATGTTGTTCATGAGGAAGAGCTAAAAATGAATATGGACCTTCTAGTTGATCTCAGAAACAGGGGGTCAAAATGCATGCCCATCGGCAGCAATCTCCCAGGCCACACTGCCAGCTCTAGGACCAGCACCCTGGCTGAGTTTGGAGTTTGGCATTTATTCTGGGCTTGATATTCCAGGGCTGCCAAAAGAAAAGGCACAGGCTAAAACGGGGTCTCATGGAAGCCGAGAGGACCACACCTTTCCAAAAGAGTCTCACCATCGGCTCTGGCCTTGAACAGATCTTCAACTATGACTCACAATCCAGCACCATTAAAGTTCACCTAAGGATGAACAGGAGATGGGCTGTGATAACCCTTTGATAGGCAGGAAATTAAGAATTGCCAATGTCAAATTCTTGTGGAACTATAATTCCTTTAAAAAAAATAATTACAGAAATACAAGAAAGCAACAGAAATGTCTCCCATTTGATGTCACACCTTGAAAAAGTGCTACTCCAGCTGGATCCTAACAGGATGTCTGATACTTTTGACCCTTCCACCTCCCTCTTTCTAGTCCTATTAACATAGTCCACCCTTCTTGTGCCTGCCTATCTGTGGCGCACAGGTTCTCAGGGTACGTGGAGGAATAAGAGGAGAAAAAGATCACCAGGAGATAAGACATACAAAGTTGAAACTGCCTTAGAATAGACTGCAAATCATATGTAAATTATATGCAAAGTACACGTAAGGCCCTCTAAACTATGTTACACCCTTTGGGAAAATCCCCATGGAGATAGCTATAGCTGCTTTTTCAGCTCGGGAAAATGGAAATGGCTATGAAAGCAAAGTCATTTGTAAGCGGCTGTGGCCATCATGAAGCCTGTCATGAGAATGACTAATACAGAGAATAGAAACCATTTACTGAAACAGGCAAGAGGAAGATGTAATGTTCAGGAACCAGGCCAGAAGTTGAAGGCCTCCATCATTTAAGCTAATATTGTCTCCCCCTTAAATCTATAATATCCCACCCACCTCAGATGGTTTTCAAATCCATCCTTCTTTCCTTCACCCCGGCCTTGTAATCGGCAAAAGCATTTCAGGGAAGGAAGGAAGTCACTCACAGGGGTAGAAAAAAAAGAAAAAGATTCAGAAAAGAAGAAAAAAAAGTTATCTCTGCCAAGACTTTTATTTCACTCGCTTTCAGAGTAACTTTTATCTCAGTGAAAAATCCACATATATCATCTCTTTTTTTCATAGTGAAGTAGAGAAATTAAATGTCACTAATTGCTACAAGTGCCAAGTGCCAACGATGAATTCTTATGAAGCCACAAGGACTTTTTAAAAGAGTAATTACATAAAATCAGAAGGTCATAGAAACATTCACCTGACGTTTCTGGAAGAAGTAGGGAGATGTTGAAGGGGGAAGAGGGTAGGCCCCTGAATTTACAGAAGCCAAAAGTGTCTGTAGGGTGACCAGGAATTTGGAAAAGAGAGAAGGGGGAGAAAATCTCATGTTGTTCGGATTTGCATTTTAAAGAGGGAAGTGGCTTGATAACCCTCCCAAAAACGACCTGGGAAAGGAAGAATTTCATCTTCCAGTTGAAGTACACATCTTAGCATTCTGAGCACTAAAGAGAAGAAATTCAGTTAACTTGGTAAAGAGAATTACAACAGCTAATATCTGTTGGTTGTTTATCACAGACAAGACATGGCTATGTTATCTCATTAAATACAGCTCTATGTGAAAGACATTGCTATACCATTAATTTTACACATGGGAAAACCAAGGCTGAGAGCTAAAGTCACACTACCTTAGTGAGGGGTGAAGTGAGGACTCTGCACCAGCAGATGGACTTTACAGCCTGTGATGGTAACCATGACACCAGTTACCCCCTCTGGTTCAGTGCTAATGGAGAAGAAAGGAGACATAGCTCAGAGAATCCAGAAGCAGAAAATAGTGCCTAGACATCAGCTTCACTTATGACCCTGGCCCAGCAGGGCTTAAAGGGCCCTGGGAAACCCTTTTATTTATGTATTTCTTTATATACTTTAAGTTCTAGGGTACATGTGCACAACGTGCGGTTTGTTACGTATGTATACATGTGTCATGTTGGAGGAACATCACACACCGGGGCCTGTCGTGGGGTGGGGGGAGCAGGGAGGGATAGCATTAGGGGATATACCTAATATAAATGATGAGTTAAGGGGAAGCCCTTTTAAATGGCTGTCTTCTCCCTTTCCTCAATCCTCATCCACAGAATCTACTAAAACATGAAATTCTTCCTTCCTCAAGTTATCTAGTGGCATAAAGCCACTTCTCTCTTTAAAATGCAAATTTAAACCTGAGACACACTCAGACTCCCCAGTCATGGATACTGTCATGTGTGAGATCATCAGAGCAGCCAGGCTAAAGGTCTCTCATCTAAGATGGGCATGCACAGGTGCTTTTGAATAGAGAAAGTCAGAGACATACAGGCTGAAGAAGTCTGCCACCATGGGTGGGAGGAGGGCACAGGGGACAGGGTGGGATTGAGAAGAATGCTTACAGGAAAGGAAAAGGGGCTGAAGAAACCTTCTACCTAAGTCCTCCTTTTTTTTTTTTTTTTTTTTTTGAGACAAGGTCTCAAAAAAGGTCTCTGTTGAGTGCAGTGGTGCAGTCGTGGCTCACTGCAGCCACTTCTGGGCTCAAGTGATCCTCCCACCTCAGCCTCCTGAGTAGCTGAGATTACAGGCAAAATCCATAATTTTGTCTCAGACCAGCCCTTCCCTGAGAAATTCCCTGACCTTCACTATGAACTTGAATCTACTTTTTCTGCCCAGGGTTCGCTAGTTCCTCACAGCAGAGCCTAGGCCTGCTCCACATTTGGATCAATGATGTGTCTGAAGACATTCACGGCATGCTGTCTGGATGTTGTGATGACCTTAACCTGAAAATAACCAATTTGTTAGATATAAGAATTAGGGTCCAAAAAGATGAGAACAGGCAAAAGTGAAATTTAATGTTAAGGGCTAAATGTAAATTTTGGCATTTAAGTGCCATCCTCTACCCTCAATCCACCAAAATAAAAATGTTCAATAGCCTCGCCTTTTCTCAGCATTGTCTGTACCAGACATAGGGTTTTGGTTCAGTGTATGTTGCCATACATTAGAAGAGGCTTTAGTCAAGTGGGGTATTAATTCCACGGGAGAATACCTAGGATCATGAGGGACCCAAAACATGTCGACATGCAGAACAGCTCAAGGAACCACTATATGTAGCCCAAACAAGAGAGAGTTACTTCGTAAAAAACTCATGGAAGAACACGAGAGCTGCCGTCAAGCATGTGTCTCCTTATGTCGCCGAGGCTGTAGTGCAGTGGCATGATCTCGGCTCACTGCAACCTCTGCCTCCCGGGTTCAAGCGATTCTCCTGCCTCAGCCTCCCAAGTGTCTGGGACTACAGGTGCACACCACCATGCCCAGCTAATTGTTGTATTTTTAGTAGAGACGGGGTTTCAACATGTGGGCCAATACGGTCTCAGTCTCTTGACCTCATGATCCGCCCACCTTGGCCTCCCAAAGTGCTGGGATTATAGGCATGAGCCACCGCACCCAGCCCCCATCGAGCATTTTTAAAGGTGTATATGCATGATGAAAACATAAAAGCAAGTACATTTGCCATGAACAGAGGGTAAAATAATAAGGGAAATTTTATTTGCCAGAAAGTTCATAAAAAAGAGTCAGAATGAGGTTGTACGAGAAAACTGCCAAAAAGTCCTCCCAACTCTAAGATTCTTTGCCTCTATGAATTCAGATGATCTCCAAAGAGACCAAGCAACATATTGGGCTGAACTGTATCAAACTGCTGATAGGTGACTGGCTTTGGCCCATAAAAATGGTGGTTTAATACAGTTGAAATCCCCTGAGAACACTACCCATAATCAGAAGGGCAGGCTGCAACAATAGCCTGCCACCACTACAGCCAAGCTACACAAAGCTTCAAATAATCACCTAACAGCAATTATGAGCTAACACTCAGGATAATCATATAGGATTTACATATAGGATTTTGGCTTTTCTGCAAGCTTTACACAGCACTGAGAATGGATTGAATAGTTGGACTGATGATGATGATGATTTTCAGAGACTCAGAAGAGAGAGATCCTGCTGCTAATTCTCCAAGATAGGGGTTGCCCAGATTCCAGCCTCTGAGTTTTGTCCTTCCTTGATACTACCATGTTCTGTCCTCACCACCAAGCCTTTTGTGGTATGTAATCATACCAGCCAACTCACTGTTTGCCACTAGACCAATATTGTTCTTATGGCATGGCGGCTGGACTGAACAGAAAGGGTTTCTTCCTATCATGCCCATGAGTAACCAACAGCTTCTATATGGCCTAATTATTACAGGGTAGGGGAAAGAATGTCTCCAGCCTATTCCCAAGCTATTCCATCTCTTAGTGGGGAAGGAGTGGTGAGGTTTCCTTATGCATTAATGCCATGGAAGACAGAGAGACAAAGGTAGTTATGCCCATCACTCTAAGGGCTAAAGGAGCAGCAGTAATGACTTTTAGAAAAGAATCATTCCAAAGGAAAGAAAGTCTTTGCTCTCCAGCTGTCATGAACTTCCCTAAAACAGTTCTTCATTCATGAATGACATGAAGCTAGAAGGGACAGCTGATGTGCTAGATAAAAGCACTGCACCCAAATAGATCATGGTGTGCTGGATTTAACAAAGTCAAAGAATGATCCCAAGCTTTAGTCAAATAAACCAATTGCACAAGTCCAGGAAGGGGAGAGAAATGGGCACAAACATAGTAAAGACTTTCATTGACATTAAGTTCAATTAATACTATAATCTTTTTTATTAAGGCTAAGATGTTTGGTGCTGTCATTAATAGATACCTAGTCTAGAAAAAGGGAGTCCAGGCCAGGCACAGTGGCTCACGCCTGTAATCCTAGCAGTTTGGGGAGCCGAGGCGGGTGGATCACCTGAGGTCAGGAGTTTGAGACCAGCTTGGCCAACATAGCAAAATCCCATCTCTACTGAAAATAAAAAGTTAGCCAGGTGTGTTGGTGTGTGCCTGTAGTCCCAGCTACTCAGGAGGCTGAGGCAGGAGAATCGCTTGAACTCGGGAGGCAGAGGTTGCAGTGAGCTAAGATTGTGCCACTGCACTCCAGCCTGGGCAACAGAGCGAGACTCCATCTCAAAAAAGAAGAAAAACAAACAAACAAAAAAGGGAGTCCTGAGACCACTCTACAATGAACTGAACTGATCCCAATCATATTCATAATACTGTATGTGGTGAGGGCATCCTTCTTTGGAAAGGATACAGAAAATAAAATGTGTCATTTTTCAGAGAACAATGACCTGGAAGAAAGAATTAAAACTGCTTGTAGGAGAATGCTAAAAAAAAAAAAAAAAAAAAAAAAAAAAAACACTGGAGATGTTTTAGCCTTTAGAAAAGATCCTTAAAGACAAAAGCCCTGTCTTCAAACACTAGGAGTATAATTAGAGCTATTCTGTGTGTCTCTAAGGGCTGGAAGCCATACAGGTGATGGAGGCTATAGCAACGAGGGATATGAAAGAGCTCTCAAACATTCAGTGCTGTTGGAATGGAATGATAAAGCTAAAGGAGCAATGAGTTGCTCATCTCTGAAGGGGTCCAAGCCAAGTCTGAATTAACTCTTACAGAAAAGATTCAAAAATTAGGTGCACAGAGAGCCCTGACAATCTATTGGGCCTCTTCCTTCCCTGAAATGCTGATTCTAACCACAGCTTTATGAGCACCTACAATATGGCAGGTAGTGGGGATACAGGCATGGACATGGACAAACCTCTGTTCTCAAAGAGTAAGACACTGCTGCCCTTCAAGCGCCACGGTAGCAGATAAGGGGGCCAGAAAATACATAGCTGACTACGGTATATCATCATGATGGCTTTACTAGTCCTATGTCCTAAAAGCCATGGGAAACTCAAGGGAAGATTACCATCCCATCCTCCTTTCTACCTTCTCTTCACAATCTCCCACACTACTCATAATATATGTGGGTGTATAAAATTGTGGTGAAGAGCGAAGCTTTCAGGTCCCTTCACCTTCAAGATGACTTTATTTTAAAACAGTGATTCTCAAACTTCAGTTGTATTAGAACCACCTGGGAGAACTATCTTAGTTTAATAAGCCTGGATCTCATTCATTAGCTCTGCAAGTGATTTTGATGCATACCAGAGTTTGCAAACCACTGCTCTCAATAATCCAAAGCCTGGATTCAAATTCTAGCTCCACCTCTCACTAACTGTGGGACTTCTGAGCAAGTTAACTTTGCACTTCCTTCTGCCTCTCATCTGAAAAATATCTGTAAAATTTCCTGCCTCTCATCTGCAAAATATCCTTTCAGAATCACTACGACAGTCACACGTAACGACATACGGAATACACTTAGCACAGTTCCTAGCACATAGGAAGGGCTCAAAAGCATGTAGTTATTGCTGTCATTATTTAGGGTACTGGTCTATCTAGGTCCTCTCTCTGCCCTGCCCTCCATCTCTTGCCAACACCATTTCTCTAATAAGCTGGCAGCACTAGCAGACCACCTGCCCAGTGCATCCTCGGATGCCTCCCTACATGGTTACAGTCAGCTAAGCTACCCCCATAAAGGGATCCACTGCCCTCGACTCTCAGCTGCTTTCTACCTCCTCACTCCTCCTGAGGCCTAGCCCAGCAAACTGACAAGTTTAGCCTCGTCCTTACCAGACCTTCCTAGGCAGGTCTGCAGACTGGGAGGGTCTCCAAGGCTGTCCCAAACTGGCTGTGTGGCTTAGCTGAGTCACAGGGGAGGTCTGTTGCCTCATTTCCCCCTCCTGGACAGGGAGGGAACTGCTCTGGAACAGTCTCTCAATGGCCTCATCAATGACATTTTGAGCAGCACAAATCTTTGAATGAGGCTCTCCTGCATATCACAGCGCATTTAGCATTCATTGCCCCTTCCTTCTAAATGCCACTGCTGCCCCTCCACACTGGAGCAAAAAATAAACACCTCCGCCCATTTGGCAAGGTCAGGGGCAGGATATCACGAATGATTTTTCCAGCTAAAACTCTGGCCTTGCCCTCCAGAACTGGGAAATGAAATGTGACCATAACCAATACCCCAGTGGGTCTGCCTGTCTAAGATAATAAAGGAGGGATTTCTAACTGCTCTACAAAAAAGCACCAAGGTCCAGTGATCTGCATCCCTGAGTGAGCCTAAGCTGAAGGCAGGTTGAGAAGCAGCTCCTTACTCACACTTACTCATCGAGAACAGCTACAGGAGCCAGGGGGGTCTTCCTGGGCCCCAGCCGGGCAATTGGCTGGGAGTTGAGCACTGTTAGCCTAGCTGAGGGCTCCCTTCCAATCTAATTACACGCAAAGGAGGTAGATTTCCCTGCAGCCTCCATCTCCCACTGAGCCAAGCTCAAGATGGGCACTGAATAAAGATTCATTCAATTACCTTCTGTCTCAGGGTGAACCCCAATAAAAAGCGGACTTTCTTTCAGCGGGATGTAGGATAAAACAAAGAGCTGAGTCCTAAGCACTGCTGATTCATTCAGGAAGCATTTCTCTGTGCCTGCGATGTATTGGCACTGTGCTAGGCTAAGAGGATACAGTTGTAAATAGCAGTGTACCTTTGTGAAGTGTACACTCTAGTGGAATTCCCTAGGAGATGTCTCCTGGGCCACACCTACCAGGGTTTGCATTCTGTTCCACCACTTTTTACTGGGTTGTATCAGTGAGGTACTTATTGTACCTGAGCCTCAATTTGTTCATGGGTGAAATGGGCCAAATAGCAATTTACCTCCTAGGGATGTCAAAAGCATTAAATGAGGCATGTAAAACTTAATATTTCCATGCCTGGCTTAAAATACAAGCTCAAAAATTTCAAGTGTTTTTTCTCATAAGGTAATAAGGAAGAAAATCAAGTAGGAGTATTGACCCAAAGAATAGCAAAGAAAAAACAAATATCTCATAGGCACTACTAAAGTTAGAAGGTTTAAGTCTTTGGTAATGGAGAAGGCTTTCTCCTGGTTGCTATTCCCTAAGGTATCTCAGTCAGATGGTCTAAGCATACAGCTTCAGAGTCAAAGAAGCCAGAAAGGTCATCTGATTCTAATCTATCAGGTTAAAGAAAAGAAGCCTATTTGCCCAGAGAGGTTACATGACTTGCCCAAGGGCGTACAGCTCCTGGGAAGAGTGGCAGAACTACCAAGCAGAAATTCCAGACCTGCATTTACATTCTGAAACTTACCATACCTGCTTCCGACCTTGGGCAAAGGATGCAATGTCTTGGAGCTCAAGGTTCTTCATCAGTGAAGTGGTAGGTGCCTGGCACACTGTGGGTTCTCTACAAAATATTGGTCTCCTTTGCCCCCTTTTACTGGTTCCTAAGCCCCACTTGAGAACAATGGCTGGGATCTAAGTTTGAGGCACCTCTCCACTGGAAGCACAAAGGGCAGGACAGATAGGAGAGAATATGCGGCAGGAGAGAACAGCAGGTGTGTTTGGGGAAGTTCTACAGCACTGCGCAGGAGCATGCCTCAAGACGATTAGGGAGACCAAGACACAGCTACAATGGTGAGCTGATTTTCTGGTTTTTAAAAAAAACTTTCTGAGCCAAAGTATCTTCATCTATAAAATGGAAACTGTGCCTGAAGGATCAACTGGATAACTTATATGAACCCCGAAAATCTGAGGTCTCAGTTAATTCAGAAAGTTTATTTTGCCAAGGACCCACTGGGACATAGCCTCGGGAAGTCCTGCTGACATGTGCCCAAGGAGGTCCGGGCACAACTTAGTTTTATATATTTTAGGGAGACATGAGATATCGATCAATATATGTAAGAAGTACTTTGGTTCGGTCTGCAAAGGTGGGACAACTTGAAGCCAAGGCAGGAAGTGGGGAGGGGGCTTCCAGGTCACAGATAGGTGAGAGATGAATGGTTGCATTATTTTGAGTTTCTGATTAGCCTTTCCAACAGAGGCAATCAGATAGGCATCTATCTCAGTGAGCAGAGGGGTGACCTTGAACAGAATGGGAGGCAGGTTTCCCCTAAGCAGTTCCCAGCGTGACTTTTCCCTTAGTGATTTGAGGACCCCAAGATTTATTTTCCTTTCACATTTATAATAATAGCTATTTCATATATGGTTAAGTATGTGCCAGGCACTGTTCTAAAGACTTTACATGCACAAGCTCACAATCTTCGAAACAACTCCATGAGGCAGGTTCTCTTATTCTCCCCATTTTGCAGATGAAAGAAGTAGAATCCCCACAAAGGTAAAGTAACTTGAATAGGTCATAGTGCCATGATAGAGACAGAGGTGGCAAACTTTTGTTTAATAAGGAGCCAGATCGTAAACACTTCAGGGGCTGTGAGGCTCTATCACAACTATGCAACTCTGCCTGTGCAGTTCAAAAGTAGCTGAAGACAGGCCAGGCGAGGTGCTCACACCTGTAATCCCAGCACTTGGGGAGGCCGAGGCAGGTGGACCACAGGAGGTCAGGAGTTCTAGACCAGCCTGGCCAACAAGGTGAAACCCTGTCTCTACTAAAAAAACAAAAATTTGCTGGGTGTGGTGGCACACACCCATAATCCTTGCTACTTGAGAGGCTGAGGCAGGAGAATTGCTTGAACCCAGGAGGCAGAGGTTGCAGTGAGCCAAGATTGCACCATTACATGCCAGCCTGGGTGACAAGAGTGAAACTCCATCTCAAAAAAATAAAAATTAAAAAATGTTAGCCGGAGACAACGCATAAAGGAATAAAGGAATAGATATGGCTATGTTCCTGAAGAACTTTATGAGCATGGAAATTCAAATTTCATAAAATTTTTGTCTTACAAATTGTTCATCTTTTGACTGTTTCCAGTCACTTAAAAATGTAAAACCCATTCTTAGCTTTCAAGCCATACAAAAACCAGGCTGCAAGCTGGATTTAACTTTCAAGCTATATTTTGCCAACTCCTGCTCCATCCTATGCTATCTCACCTTACATCTACATGAAAGATGTAAGGTGTCAGACAGAGTGTGCCTGAACAGTGACCAGCACATACTAAGTGGTTAGTAAATGCTCATTCTCGTTCCCTTCCCTAATCTCGTTCTCCTTCTTCCTCCCCACAACCAGATCAGATGTCTCATTTTGTGCCCAGCACGAGAGAGGAAGGCGAGGACTTTAGCGAGGTGGACTGCAACTTCTCAGTAAAGACAGCCCTGTTGGTCCCAAAGGGGAGAAGAGAGCGGGAATTTGAATTCAGTGTGGCTCAAACTTTAATGAGTATACACCTAGAGGTCCTGATAAAATGCAGATTCTGATTTAGCAGGCCTGAGCATCTGCTGGTCGGTCCTGCAGGTCACCCTGTGAGCAACAAGCTTCAAGCGCATCCCCTCTGTGTCCACAAACACAAGTCAGACTCGCGTTGCCTCCAGGCTCTTGCCCTGGAGACAGGGCAAGGTCCAGGACATATAATCAGGTCCCCTCCCCAAGGACAGCCTGAGATGACTTACAATGGAAGAGGAAGACAATACGGGGCGGAGATCAAGAGTGGGTAGGGGAAGTCTCCAGCAAAGGCGTCTGTTCCTTTGGCAACAGCAGACAGAGGCCTCCTCGGGGCCCAGCAGACAGGAGCCCCTCCCGCCGTGCCTGCCAGGGCTCTGATGGACGGAAGCAGGAGGCCTATTTCCTCATCGGGCCTCTGAATAACTAGGGCACTTCCACAAGGTCACAGTTATTCATTTAAATTCCAGGTCTAATCAGCAGGCAGAGCTTGAGAAATTATCCTTTCTGAGGAGAGAGGCTGTCATTGGAGCACCATAAACAGCCCCTCCAGGCAGGAGGGACAAGCACTGGGGGAGGGGAGAAGAAGGGTCTCACACCCAGAGGTCCCAGAATTGTTCCCCGTGCTCTAACCGACTACTCGACTACTCTTCTCTCTTCGTCACCTCCAAATGGCTTCCAGAGAGTTCTGGAACAGGCAAAAGGCAGGGGAGGGTTTAAGACAGGGCAGAGATGCCCACCTCTGCTCTACAAGCAGCCCAGGAAGACCAGTGACAAATCCCAATGTACAAAAGCATGGGATAAAGCACCTGACAGGGGTCCCTGCCAGGCCACAAATGGGTTACATAGCCTCAGAGAGGTCCTTTCCCTTCTTGGGCCTGAGTTTGCACTCCTTGGACAGGATACCCTTTAAGCTCCACCATGTCTTGGAACCCTACAAACTCAAAATTCCCCATGTGCTTGTGGCCATACTTCTTGTTCAATAGAGATTTTTGAGGTTAAACTCTGTGCCATGTGCCATGCAAAGAGCTGGGAACGCAGACACAAACAGGACACAGCCTGGTCCACAGCTCTGTCACGTGAAAAGCAGGGTCTGGAAGAACAAGAGCACAAGCTTTGGAGGCAGACAGATCCGGGATCCCAGCCTAGTCACTAGCAGGAGGTGACCTGGGCAAGTTACTGAACTCCCTGCAGCAACTTTTCTCCCTCTGTGCTGAGGATGGTAACACCAACCTGGAGGGGCTGACATGGAGAGTTAAGAGAATGTCAGAGCTGGGCTCCCAGGCCATCTTCAGCACCTGTCAAGTGCTTACTGTTACTGTTATTATTCTGAACCTCCTCCCCAAAGACTACAAGGAGGGAATATGGATTTCACTCCATGAAGTGGAAGAAAATGTGCCTGCCCCTTTTTCCTGGGTGCCCTGGGCCCTTGCTCCAAGTCCCCAGCCTGTCTCTGGGACCTTGGGAAAGGTATTGCCCACCAGGCCCCATCTCAGACTTTTACATTAGGGTTACTTCTAACTCATCTCCTCCACATGTAAAATTAATCAATTAATCAATCATCCCTTTATAGTCTTCCAGCAGCCTCTGGTAAATAGTTACATTAGCTCATAAAATCCCCAATTTGTCTTCCTGAGGGGAAGGAAAAAAAAGTCAGAGAACCACTAAAGGCTTCTTGTTTCAGAACCACAGTGCTGCTGGCTCCAGAATGCCTGGCCAGGGGCTCAGAGAGGCAGGAGGCCCCCACTGACCTCAGCCAGGGCTGGGCTTGCTCAGGCCACCTCCTGCCACGTCCAGGGTCACAAGGGAAGGGTCCAAACCAGTGATTTGCTTCAGGCTCAGAAACCACGAAAAAGCAAGGGGTTGGTGGGGCAACAAGATTGGTAATCAGCCCTTGACACTTCAAGGACAGAATGAAGAGCACAAGATCTGAAATTAGGCTGCAATCCCCTCTTGGCCCTGCCACTCAACAGCTGGGTGACCATCACACATCATTTAATTTCCCTGGGCCCCAACTTCCTCGGCACTGAAATGGCACTCAGGCTACACACCTCAGAGGAATAAGAGAACAAAATGAGACAATAGCCATTAAATTGAAATGGTGTGGGTCAGGCTGGTCACAGTTGCTGTTATCTGAGGAAGGGTGACTCACAGACCTCTACCCCTTTGAAAGGATGGCAGAAGGCCTATGGGTCCACTGTGTTTCACTCCGCCATGTTATCTCACCCAGGACCAATATGGCGCCTGTATGAGCACTAGAAAAAGATGCCCTTTTGGTCAGAGGCAGCCTCATGGGCACAAGCTTGGCAAGAGGAACACAGGCTGGATTTATACCCCCATGCACACCCTTGGCTGGGAGACGCTAAGCAGGGCCCAGCTCTATGTGGTGACCCCTGGTCACATCTCTACTGGGAACCAGAAAGAGAAGAAGCCACGTGGCACTTTACAAACAAAACAAGGTGTTGGGCTTACTCCCTCGCTTCCTTGAGGTTTCCCAGCAAATATCATCTTATCAGAGGATATTTCCCTGACTACCTATTGTAAATTAGGGACTTCTCCTCTAACCTGCTTCAATTTTCTCCACAGCACTTCTCACCCACCCCCTGACACTATATATATGTAATATATACATAACATGCATATATGCATGTATATATGTATGCATATAAAGTATGTGTATATATACATAGATATGTGTGTGTCTGTGTGTACATTTTAGATCATTGTCTGCCTCTGTCCAAAATAAAAGGTCCATGAGGGCACTGATTGTCTTCTGTTTTGTTCACTGTTTTGTCCCCATGGCCTAGAACAGTTCCTGGAACATAAATATTCGTTGAGTGAGTGATTGAACTAAAATATTATTAAATAGAAATAATAAACTTAATGGCATCTTCCTAGGAAATGCTGTCCTGGGCTTTGGTTCAAACACCAATTATTTTCAAAGGTAGGGAGCAGGCAGGAAAAAATGGAGAGAAACTCTCTGCATTAAGTAGAATAACTGTATTCTACTTTTATGTTGTGTAAGATCCCACACAGAACAATGATCAGAAGAATGTTACTTAAGTCTGGTAGATTATTTTAGATATTTAAGAACAATAAAAAGATACATTCATTTGGAAAGAAGGCTGCTAATAAAGAAAATGTCACATTATCTCTAAGCAAAAACAAACAAATACGCAATAGTCTCATTAGGAAATACTTACAAAATCTTTAATCACTGAGAATTTTCACTCATGGGTCCTAGCATGTTCCAATGGAGAGTCAGAAGTTCAAATCCCAGGGCTACCACTGACAAGCTCTATGACCATGGGCAAAACTGCTTAACCTAACAGGCCCTAAATTTCCTATACATTAAAATGAATATAATGATACTTATCTTGTATTAATGCTATAAAAAAATTAAATGTTAAAAGGACTAAACAAGAAAACATGTGAAAACACCTGAGATGATGCTACCTTCCTATTTGGTCAAGTTAATTATTCTTTTTAACTCAAAGTTCTAGCCAGTTCAGAATTGTCTCCAAACCATTCTAAGTCATCTGACACTTATCCATAAATGTTCGCATCAGTTCACATGATTCTATGTATGTGCGTGTGCATATATATTTGTCTATACACACACAATGCTTAAAACCAGGACTCTGGATGAAGACACACTTTAAAAAGAGAAATGCTTAATTATTATAAAGGTGGTTCTTGTATTTTTTCCATTGACAAAAACCATTTATTCAAACCATCCCACTTTTTTTTCCACAGTGACCATGTATTATTTACATAACCAGGAAAAACAATAAATATTGCTGATTTCCTTGTGAAAATACATTTCTTAGAATAAAAGAAAGAAAGCTCCTTTCACCCACATCATATTTTCCATGCTACGTATGTCATATCTTCTGCTTTCAACCACATGAAGCTAGAGAAGATAAGCAGATGTGTGGAAGACAAAGCAAAACCTGTTCATTAAATTGGAGAATACTTATCTAAGAACATCTTTACAAATACTTTCCCAAAAATGCTCATTTTCTGAATCACCCAGAAATACTAAGGAGAAGGAAGTTATTATATTAAGTATAAGAATCACATTCCTTTGGTTTTAAAACGGTTCTTCAAAACCAATACAAATCCATTAATTTGAAGCATTTCTTCTTCTAAACCTAGATCAGTGAAAATGCAATATACTCAGAATTTTGTCTCTCTAAAAGTCTCACTCAGACTCAAACCATGCACAATCTAGCAGAGGTGAAATTCCCACAGCAGCTGTGCAAACACAAAGACTCACCTGGACCTTGACTGACATCTGTGGCAGCATTTTCAAAGGGAGGGAAAGGGAGAGAGGAGAGAAAGGGGGAGAAAAAGGAAGAAGAGTGTTAGCAGCACACACACACACAATGCAATGTGCACTTGCATGACTATCGAGTTCATGCAAGCCCCAAAGGTACTCAGCTTCTGAGCACTTCGTTCTACCTTCACCCAAAAACCACCCATGCAAGCCGAGGGGCCAGGCTCCCTTTTCACTTTGCATGTAGGAAGAGAGGTAAGCTTCACATCTGTCCGGAAAGACATCATCCTGGAATCAGATAGGGCTTCAAAGAGCCAAGCAGACTGGAATCCTGCAAGAATATTGGTTAAAATATTCTGGTTGATTTCTGCACACTGACACCAAAGCAAATCCTCCTCCTCCTCCTCTTCGGATACTAAACACAGGACATGAAGTCAAGCAAGGTTTCCCAGCAGAAAGAAAAAGTAAAAATGGACCACTCCCTTGAGAAACAAAGCAAAAGAGGCATAACAATTAAGAGCAAGTTACAGATTTATTCGCCACATAGGACTAAAGGACATAAGATCACAAAAGATTTATAAATCCCCCCCTCCCCGGTATACCCAGTGACCATGCTTCATCACAGACAGCAGTGTGTATGCATGAGATTGTGTGTGAGTAGATCATTCATCATACAAATTGAAATCCTGCCTCCTCCTTTAATTTTTTTCCTTGCTTTTCACCCCATCACTAATGACAGAAATTGCCATTTGAAATCACTTTTGACAACTACGAATAAACACCCAACCCTAGAAAGGTTGACATTTGAATTAAGCCAATGAACTTTCAGAAAATGAAGAACACTTCACTCCTATCAGCTCCATGAACAACATAATCTCCTTATCCTTCCCTCAGATGTGGAATAGAATCGGGCTGGGGAAGCACAACCCAGAGCAGCCCAAGGCACTGTTAAAACCCCTAGGCCCAATCTGAGAGGATATACCACAGCAGAGGAGAAGGAACAAGGGGCTGCTTCAGGAAACCACTGACCAACCTGGCAGTCTTGGATAGCTCACTTAGAATCACTGAACAGTGGATCTGGAGTAGCCACAGACACTAAGTACCTAGTTTAGTTCTTTTTTGTAAAGATGGAGGATGAAAGAAGTAGAGACTTGTACTAGGTCACACAGCTACTTCAGGGGCAGAGACTAGAAAATATCCTAGATCTCCTGGATGCCACCCAGTCCATCATTCATTCAACTGAAGCCTAGATCCCTCCAGAGCATACAGGAACTGAATTTGGTTTGCAGATTAAAGCGATCATGCTGAAGCCCTGGGGAAGCTGGGTGAGTGTCTCCCAACTACCCTATGGTTATGGTTTATTCTCTGTGCCTCTAATTTGCTGCCTGAACAGGATGGGTAATGTTCTTCATGCCAACCAATAATGAAATGCCTGCAATCAGATTTGTAAAGTTCCAGTGTATCCTTAGGGCTCTTGTCCCAGGAAAATCCAGGTGCTGACCAACTAAGCTGTGGCCCAGAATAAAAGAGAAACATACCCATAGCAACAGCTGAGCACTTCTCTAGCCCCCACCCTGCCTCCCCTAGAAGCTGTATCTGCCCAAAGAAACTTCTAGAAAGCTCTGAATCATGCCTCAGCCACACCCCCCCTTCAGGTTTTCTAGTGTGTTAGATTTAGGGATGAGTGGCAGGAAGAAGAGAAGAGGTGGAAAGGGAAAAAGTGTTGTATAAATAACTAGGCAGGGCCATTAACTGTTACTGATGAATTGCATAGAATAGATATTAAAATACCCCTTAATTAAACAGGATATCAAACTATTTACATGTGGCCGAGTTCTGTGGCAGAAGAATGTCAACACCATTGCTCATACAAACAGGCTCTTTAGGGACACCAAGTGCCAGGGAGACAGAATTCCCTGGAACTCCAAAGGTTTTTCAATACCGGTTACTAGCCCATTTGGGGATGATGTGGTTACGATCTTAAACTTCAGAGACAGACAGGTCTGGGTTCAAATCCCAGCCTCTCTGTGGCCTTGGACTCATCATTAAATTTCTAAGAGTCATCTTCCTTGGCTATAAAATGAGAATGATATCAGAGCCTCCCTCATGGGGGTGTTATGAGAATTAAATGAGATTAAATGCTTGTAAAGCACTGAACTAAGTACAAGGCAAAATGCTACATAAATGTTAGTGACTCTGATTGTTATCAGTTTGAATTATCACAGACAGAAATATAAAAAAATATTGACCAGATGGCTCACTGGAAACACCAAGACATCACAGGAATGAAGCCAGTGATTTTGGTTCCACTTTTCTACTTACGAATAAGGATGTCTGCTCCCGATCTCCCCTCCTTCTGGTTCTTTCCCACCCCATTCCTCAGTGCGAAGTGAAGGAGTGAACAGAAGCAAGGATCAAAACAAATTCCATCCTTATTTCTCTTGTTTTCCCTCCTGAAGTCTCAATTTGGCATAGTTCTAGTCCTGTATGTAAAAATACTACACTTATTCCTGTCAAAGAGGGGCAACAATCCCACCAAAAACAAACAAACGAACAAAACCTTCTGGCTGGGGATCAAGGTCCAAGCTCAGTTCCTAGCTGTGGCACTGACCTGGAGGCAGGTCTGAGCATTATTCCAACTTTAGGAATAGAGACACATTAGCACCTGGCCCCTGGCCCAAGAAGCAGTGAGTGACCTGAATCTCGGGACTCAATTCTGACTAACAGCATGAAATGGTGAAGGCAAGAGGTAGATGAAGGAGGGGAATGGCTAGCAAGTAAAGATCAAAACCTTAGCACTGTCCATCTGCCAAACTGCCTACCCAGCATCCCTTTCCTCTTCTGCTTGTAACAATCCTCAGCTGTTTTCCAGGGAAGCCTCCCTTCTCAGACTTAGTGGTTTGCTAGAGGTGACCCACTCCCACTTGAGCTCCAAGGGTAGTAGTCATGTGACTCAGTCCAGGTCTTGAGAATATTCTATCTCCAATAATTGGCTCCAGAACAGACATTGACCCAAGCCTAACCAAAGAGAGTCTCCCCAGGGAATTTTACTGGAATTATCAGGAAATAGGGTGCTTTCATTTCTCTAGAGCTGCCATATTCCATCTTTGTTACCACGTGAAGACAGCTTACCTAAAAACGTGGGGAGCATAGAAGAAAACAGCTTTTCCTAATAAGGGGATTAAGATGACCTAGAACCAAATCCCAGCTCTACCCCCTCATCTAGAGGCAAGTATTATCTTAGTTTCTCTGAGCCTCAAACTTCTCACGTATAAATGGAGATACAAAAGTATCTATTTCTGCGAGTTTTATCAGTGAAGATCATCTATTCACCATTCAATACATATTGACTGAGCAGCTACAGAGGCCAAACTCTGCTTTAAATATTGGAGATACAAGCCGTATGAAACAGACAATACTCTTGGGTTTTAATGGGAACAAAAACAGAAATATAAAGTCAAATAGTGATTGGAGCCATGAAGAAAGGAAAAGTAGAGTAAGTGCCAGCAGAGTATCCCCATTTTAGAGAAGGTAGTTAAAGAAGGTCTTTCTGAGGAAGTAGTATTTGAGCTGATACCTGAAGAAGGTGAGAAACACTCTTATGTATACCTGACAAAGACTATTCAGGCAGGGGAACAGCAAATGCAAAATATCTAGGCTGTATCTGCTCAGTTAGTTATTTCTACTTTATGATAGAAAAACCTAAGACTGGCTCACATTACCTTCCCTCTCTCACCTTCCTAGCTCTACCATTCACACACGTCCTCAGTAGGTAACAGGTACTCAAGAAATATTCAGGGGGAAAAAGTAATCCTGATGAAAACTAGCTCTGGCCCAGTTGCAGCTACCTCCCTTAGGATCTCCATGCTCTAAACAGTAGGAACAAAACAGGAAAGAAAGAATTGGAAACCCACCTCCATCTTTCACCCACTCTGTTCAGCATCACAACCAGGGAAGAAGTAAATTAGGGCATTCCTGCCTCCACTCAGAGCCCGATGGACACTTATTGCATATTCAACAATAGCTTCAGCCACAAGTGCATACGTTCAGCATTGTTATCCTCAAGTCCAAGGGAAACAATTTTCTGCAGTTTGGGGAATCTGGTTCTTCTAACCTGATATGGTTTAGCTGTGTCCCCATCCAAATCTCATCTTGAATTGCGGTTCCCATAATCCCCACAAGTCACTGGAGGGACCCAGTGGGAGATAATGTAATCATGAGGGCAGTTACAGTCATGCTACTCTTGTGGTAGTGAATAAGTTCTCACGAGATCTGATGGTTTTATAAGGGGCTTTTCCCCCTTCTGTTCAGCACTTCCCTTCCTGCCACCATGTGAAAAAGGACATGTTTGCTTCCCCTTCTGCCATGATTGTAAGTTTCCTGAGGCTCCCCAGCCCTGCAGAACTGAGAGTCAATTAGACCTCTTTTCTTTATAAATTACCCAGTCCCGGGCATTCCCTCACAGAAGCATGAGAACAGACTAATACATTACCATTGGGGGGAAAAGAAAGGACCCGTCATTCACCACTATTGCACTTGCAGAACCTAGCTTAGCCGGGGTAGTCCTCCCACTTCACCCTTCATTTATACTAGATCATCTGGACAGGTATGAGTCTAAGTTTCCCCGACTTGCTACTTCAACTCCCCCATGCCTCTGGAGGAGCTCTGGGGAGCATGGGACAGGCTGCACAGCCAGCCTCCTGTAGGCCAGTCCCAGTCAAACCTTCCGGGACCCCACCTGGTGAACTCTGCCTTGAGTCTGACCTATTTTCTAGGAGAGAAAATAGAATATAGATTTAAATGCAGTGGCGCTCTGGAAAACTACAGGCCCAGCAGTATGAGAAAATAAAACAGCAGGAGGTAGCTGAGGAAGTGTGCTGGCACAGGGGAAAATGCTACCACCCCCAGATCAATCTTACCTGGTTTGTCAACTGCCTTTTCTTCTGCAATCTGCCCCCACTTTCGTCTATTACAAATTGATAAACACATATGTATACACACATATTTACCTGTGTATTTCCTCTGGCCAGTCCTGGGGCCCTATGCTGCTCCTCCATACCCAGACCCCAACTGGTCTAACAGTAGCATCCACAGGCAGAGGGAGCTGTGCAGATGAGAGTACAGAGGGAGCTGTACAGATGAGACCCTCGGAAATTGGGATGCAGCAAGGCAAGGGATCAGAAACACCTGCAGCTGCATCCCTTCTGTCTGCCTTGCTTCTGCGTGACAAGAGGAAGGGCTTGGGGTTGATTTTTATAATACTCCTGTCCTCTCATATATGAAGGTAATAAAATCACCAGCTAACATTGACTGAGGGCTGTCTATGTGCTAGGCACTGTTCTAAGTTCCTCACAACAACCCAATGAGGTAGGAACTATTGCCACATTCATTTTACAGATAAGGAAACTGAGGCACAGAAAGCATAGGTAACTGGCCAAAAGTCACACAGCCTGTGGAGCCAGAGCCTGAATCCTGGAAATCCAGCCGTGGATTCCCCTTTCTGTCAATTACCATCCTGGCAGTATCACCCCATCAGACGGTGAACATGAGGACAAAATGGGATAAAAGCAATATTAATCCTAATAAAGCTTATGTTTATTAAGTGTTCTCTGTGTGCTGTTATACAGGCTGGAGTCTGTGTATGGGGAAGCAGCACTGGGCCCCAGGATGGCCTGAGGAAATATCTATGTAAATATGTGTGTATACATATGTGTATATTGATTTTTTAAGAGACAAAAAGTGGGGGTAAATTGCAGGACAGTTTACAGCCAAATAAGATTGATTTAAGGGAGTTGGCATCCTACCCCAGTCATATGCACCATCTTATTTAATCTTCATTATAACCCTAACAGGTAGAAACATTATTCATCCTGTTTTACAGATAAGGAAACTAAGATCTAGAGAGGATGCACTATGATTATACCTCTCAGACTCAGTAGCGCATCAGGTAAGGGTTAAACTATATTTTTCAAT
Organism: Rhinopithecus bieti; assembly: GCF_001698545.2. Classification (NCBI taxonomy): domain Eukaryota; kingdom Metazoa; phylum Chordata; class Mammalia; order Primates; family Cercopithecidae; genus Rhinopithecus; species Rhinopithecus bieti. The sequence goes on along the minus strand of NW_016807225.1, from coordinate 4,837,488 downwards.
GTAAGAGCAAACCAGGACAGAAACCATTTGACCCATGGAACTACAAAGTAGGTATAAGAATATCGGACATCTCACGGAAGTAAGAAAAAGGTATCGCAAGGGTCAGAAGAAAGGGGTAAAATGCAGTAATGCCATAGGCCTGAGCAACTGGAGACCCTGCCCTGGGCTATATATTTTAGAGGGGCCCACTCTGTTCATTCCGCACCCACATCCCAGCCCAGGAACTGAATAGTCCACAGGTCAAATAGATGTTTCCACCTAGAGCCAGCAACGCTTGCCCCCACCCTTATAGAATATGCTCTGGTACCCAGAATTCCTTGCCCACTTGCTCCAAATCCACATGGTCCTCTTCCCAGGGTCCATTCTCTCAAAGCAGACCAGCCTAGTGGTATGTGCACTCTAGTGTCAAGAAGTGGCCAAGAAGAAGCTGCTTGCAGGAGTTGTGGGCTTCTACAGGCTGGGGCATCACATAAACATGCATGAGGGCCTTCCTGGTGCTAGCAGTGAGACAAGGGAGGCTGGCCACTGGCCTCCATGTATAGTCTTGCCTCAGGCTCTCAGATAGCAGGGCACGTCTTCCACTGAGGATTACACTGAGCCATAATGTTAGAAGGAAAAAAAAAAAAAGAAAGGCAAAGACTGCTCCTCCCCAATGGCCTATTGACTCCTGCCCCCGGGGAAGAGGAGCATAAGGTTTTCCCTTCTTCTCCAAGAACAAACACAGAAACAATTTTTTTAGTTAAGAACTAAAGCAAACTTCCAGCAGCGAGGAGGCTGTTTCCTTCGTTCTAGGGCTCTTTCTGGCTCTCAGTGTCTGAGCTCTTCAAACACAGGAAGAGTTGTCTCCATAAAAGGTCGGGTCGTGTTAGCTTTATCACCGACATAAGGGTCCATTCATCTACCTTCGTAGAGGACTGAGCCCCAGAGCCCTGGTGCTGTTTGCTTTTGTTCTTTGATGCTAATAACTCCAGATTGCAAGACAGAGCATCAGTAGCAGCTATATCAGGCACCAGTCAGCCTGGGCAGGCAGCGGCCAGGAGGGGAAGAGGAAGGACCAAGGCAAGCATTTCTGTGGGCCGGGTCACTGCTGTACTCAAACACCTTCAGGGGCTCTCACATACTTGCAGTGGCTCTGGCTTGAGGAACCAGGATTTGACTGACAGTTGGGAGAAGAGGCAATCTAGTTGTTACAGATATAATCAGAGATCAGTGCAGACAGCCTTTTTTAAATTTTTTTTTTTTTTAATGCTTTAGAAATTTTGAGTACAGGCATGTGAGTAAGGTAGCCTGGGGTTTGAATCCTGGCTTTGCCACTTGTCACTTAAAATATTTTTGGCAAATTTCTTAGCTTCGTGGTCCTCTTCTTCTGCCACACAGGAGTAATGGTAGTAAAGTCAGTTCTGCCAGAAGCATATATACAATCCTAAAAGTCATTTTGCTGTGCAAAATCATACAGTAAAAATCACAGAGCTTAACTGGAAAGATGAAGTTGGGGTGCAACACCTATAAACTTTATCAGTGACATATAATAAAATAGAGGAAGCAATTTTATACATGTTAAATCACTAAGAAGTACATAAGTACTACAATAAATATGGCACTTTTAACAGACCTGAAGTTTGTCTGTAAAAGTGGGAAGCTTATGAATTGTTGTAAAGTGTAGGAAGAGGATCTCCTGGAATTGGACACAAAGTTGAAACATCAGTTGTGGGGTGGGACTCACAACACACATGGTAGCTGAAGTTGCTGGTACAGGTTTGAGATGTGTACACTTTGAGTGTTCCTACACAGCTTGCTTCTGCTGGCTAGTTTTCTGCCTTCACCTAGTGTTTCTTATGGACAAAATCATGCATAATCAAAAGCGGAATTATTATGCTCAAAATGTTCCCTAATATCAATTGCATTCGAACAAATTTGCATTTTCAAAACAAGTGTTATAACAGAACTGATTGTCCCTAATTTATGACTATTGTGAGGATTAAGTGAAATAATCCATATAAAGTTGTTGAGCACAATGCCAGGCACATAGTAAACATTCAAGAAACTTATTGAAATTATTACTGTTTCCGCTGGCTTGTTGACACATCTCTTGTAAACTGAAAATGACAAGTTGAGCTTCTATTGACCTGTTTAAGCTTTGCAAACAAAAGGCATTTCCAGCCGGATAATATTTCCCAGCCTTAGGCTGTGAGGTTGGCACCTGCAGTAGTCTCCCACACAACAGGGTGAGGGCCTTGGGAAAGTCCTCATAGCAGATGGACACTGCCAGGGAACAGGATGCACATATCAACTTCCTAGGGAAAGAAATGGATGCTGTCCTTCTCACACTGCAGCATGACTCGCCAGGGAAAGGAATACACATCTGCATCTCAGAGGACACCAGGAAATCAAAACAGAAGCTGGCCTAAATCAAAGGATGTCCCATCATCTGGTAGGAGAGGGAAAAGTGTACCATAGGAGGACAGAGAAATCTGTCAATTCCTATGTGGGAAAACACTCTAGACATAGACATCTCCAATTTCTCTGTCCCCCTTTTAGATCGCATAGAGGTTAAGAGGCAGGTTCTAGAGTCAGGTAGAGTTGGATGACATTCCTGGCTCTTGCACACATGAGCTCAGGCATGTTAACCAACCTCTTCGAGCCCTAACTTCCCCATCTGTAAAATGGGGACAGTCTACTTGCCTGGCAGGACTGATGTAAGCATTATGAAGAACTAACGTATGCAAAAGCACTCAGCAAGGTGTCTGGCACACAGGAAGTAGTCATTGAGGTTGGCAATCATAATTATTGCATTACTTGACCCCAGTGATTTCCTTGAGACAGAGGATCTGCCCTCTTTCAAAGAAGTCCCTACTCTCTGGAAAGACTCCGACTTCCCAGAGTTTAGGCCAATAGGATGAATGTTCTAGGAGAAGCAGGTTGGTCTCCTAGGGTTTCAGTGGAGGTGAGTTCTGCAAACTTTTCAATTCAGTACAAAATAAAGTGCCTTGGAATAGGAGGCATACCATAGCTCCTCCGTAGGAGGTGCTGATACAGGGTGTGGGACAGAGCCCTCAGTTTGGAGTCAGAAGCCCTGGTACTAGTTTTGCTTTCCCAGTTTTTTTGAATTATGATAAAATATACATAACATGAAATGTACCATCATAACCATCTTTAAGTGTACAGTTCAGTGGTATTAAGTACATTTGTAATGTTGTACAACAACCACCATTATCCACTTCCACAACTCCTTTCCATCTTGCAAAATTGAAACTCTATACCTATTAACACTAATTCCCTTCACCGCCTTCCCCTGGCCCCTGAAGACTACCAATCTACTTTCAATGTCTATGAACTTGACCATTCTAGGTACTCCACGTAAGTGGAATCACACAGTATTTGTCTTTTCATGACTGGCTTATTCCATTTAACATAATGTCCTCATGGTTCATTCATGTTGTAGCATGTGTCAGAATTTTCTTTCTTCCTGAATAATATTCCATTGTGTGTACAGTCCACATTTTAGTTACAGAAGCCCTGGCTTTGAGGCCTGACTTTCCAGCTTCCTACTAGCTGTGTGACTTTCACCAACTGAGCCTCTGTGAGTCTCATTTTCCACATCCCCAACTACTGGGAAGAATGACACTAAGTACATGTCCAGGTTGCTGCAATGTTTGAATGAGGCCATAAACATGTAAGTGCTTTGTAAACAACAGAGTGCTACAACATTCGTTTATTCACTCCAGAAATACTAATGGGGGCAATTCCTTATTAGCCAATATGCTAGATCTTAGTGTCAAAAAAAGGTTTAAGTGGGATCCCTATTCACAATAACATCATAAAAGAAATTTGAAAAACATGACCCAGAAGACAGCGGGGCAGGGATTATTATCTATTATAATCCCCGCCATTTACTGAGGGCTTCCTGTACACCAGGCCCCTGCAACTATAGTGTATGTAAACAACCTCATTTAATCCTACTGATGTAGATACTGTTGTTATTCCACTTAACAGACAAGGAAACTAAGGCTCAGGGAAGTTAATATCCCCAAGTTCACGCATCTCATAAATAATAGCCAGGATGTGAACTCCGATTGCTCTGACTCGAAACTCCTTTTCCTTCCCACAGTACCATACTTCCAACCACAGATATTTCTTCTCTTACTGGTCTCACCACCCAAATCTATCATCCTTTGGGACACAAGGACAAATTTCAGGAAATTAGCGTGTGCTTGCTGAGACCATTGGAAAGTATGGAAGGAATTGATGGTCATTAAGTATTTTAGAGTATAATGTGCATTGTTGTATGTGCAACATCCGATGCTGCGTGGGATCTCAGGAGCCACATTTCAGAGAAAGGATTACAAGCTCGGGTAGCATATCCAGAACTAAATTCCATAAAAATACAACATCCAGCAAGATGTGAACAGGTGTTCTTTGGAAAAAAAAAAATCTGTGGTACACTAAATTGAGAAAACACCAAGTTTGTTTTTTAATATCCCAAGTCTTCAGAAAACTTTATCTATACTAACATACACTGTGGAGTCCAAGAGGAGATATACTCCATAGGGGATATATGTTTTCAGGTCACTGAAAATTCCCCCTCAATCTCCCCATTAAATATCTAGTAACATCTCACAGAACACAGTTTGAGAAAGGCTGGCTTTGGGATCCTCAGAAAAGCTGGGAAGGTTTACAGTTTACCACAAGCCTTTATCCTCACCCTTTTTTTGTTCTCATCCTGAGCCTTTGTGTCTGGTTCTACTCAAAATAGCTGCATGCCAGACACTGACTTAGGCACTGGAGACTCAAAAAGATGGCTCTCCATGCTGTTAGTCACCAATCTCATGAACCAAGAGATGATATCAACATGATAGTGTGGCTCTACATGGTCTTCTATTACCATACTTAGCACTAATTGGGAGTTTAGAGTTGACAGAGAATGCTTCAAAGTCTTTGACTTGCGAAACCTTAAAGTGTCCCCCTAGGATGGACAGCCACAACTGAGTGGAGAGAAATCTTTTATTTTTTTAAGAGACAGTGTCTTGCTGCCACCCAAGCTACAGTATAGCTGCATGATCAACTGGTCCTCCCAGCTCAGCCTAAGTACCTGGGACTACAGGCACATGCCACCCTGGCTAACGTTTTTTTTTATCTTTTGGTACAGTGAGGGGTCTCACTTTGTTGCCCAGACTGTTCTTAAATTGCTTGCCTCAAGCAATTCTCCCACCTCAACTTCCCAAAGTGCTAACATTACAGATGTGAGCCACTGCACCTAGCTGAGGAATTTTTTGTAAAGACATTTCACCATATGAGCCGATGGTCAGATGGACACCCCTGAGGGCTGGGCTCACTGAGAGGTATGTAGAAAGTTTTGAGCTCAAATGCCAATACTGCTATTCATTATGTGACCTTGGATAAGTCCCTTAAACTTCATCTGTAAATTGGGAGTCATTATATCAATTCCAGAGTTGTCAAGCTTATCAAAAGAGGCAATTGTTTATAAAATGCCTAATGACCTGCCTGACACCATGCTCAGCACACATTAATTCCCTGTTCTTTGATTGTTGACATCCTGGAACACTGTGTTAAGAAAGAGGTTGAAGCTACACATGGGCCTGGGATAAAAAGAAGTTTACGGTTGATTAGCACGGTTTGCAATGAACTTGAGAAGGAAGGGGTAACATATTGGCTCAAGAGAGCATTCAATTGAATGCCTCCCAATGGGTCCTTGCCCTGACAGAATGAGTTTCTAGTGACCGAGGGAACCCCAGAAGAAAGCAAGTAGCTCTACTAGAAGACTCTGTTACTTCTAAGCCCCTTGGCAGCTTTTCAGCTTTCCCTTGTACCCCTCCATTTCCCCCATTTAAAAAAAAAAAAAATGAGCAAGGCTGATTTCTTCTCCTTTATAAAGTAAGGAGGTGTTGTAAAGCTCTGGACCTAACAATCTTTTTTGAGTCTGAGGTCCATGCATATTGCCTACTAATGAGTACCAGTCCCATTCTGAAGCCTCAACAGGAGTCTGCAGGCCCTTTCAGAGGGAGCTCAGAAACCCAGACAAGGAGACATTCTGCTTCCAAGAAACACGGAGATTAGGCTGGGTGTGGTGGCTCATGCTTGTAATCCCAGTACTTTGGGAGGCCAAGGTGGGCGGATTATGAGGTTAGGAGATCAAGACCATCCTGGCCAACATGGTGAAACCCTGTCTCTACTAAAAATACAAAAATTAGCTGGGCGTGGTGGTGCATGCCTGTAATCTGGGCTACTCAGGAGGCTGAGGCAGGAGAATCGCTTGAACCAGGGAGTCAGAGGTTGCAGTGAGCCAAGATCATGCCACTGCACTCCAGCCTGGTGACAGAGTGAGACTCCATCTCAAAAAGAAAGAAAGAAAGAAAGAAACACAGATTAAGAGGAAGAGAGAGTCCCTAAAAAGAATTTCAATTTCACATTCACATATTAATAATATGCTTTGTGAGTTATAATTAGAACTTTTATTAATCACTATTTTTATCTTATAACTTCTGTTGTACTCTAAAGACAGTTTAAAACAGTGAAAACAAAAAAGGGGTGTTTCTGAGATTGTTTCAGAGGTAACAGAGAAAAAGCAGAGAATTTGAAAAGTGGAAGAATCTTAGGATTTCAAGTAAGGTCCATTCCTTTCATTGCACAGGTTCATTTCATTGACATATATTCATTGCACATTATCTATGTCTCAGGGATGGTGCTAGGTACTGGGGTGATGGTAGATGAACAAGATAGACACAGGTCTTGCACTCTTGGAGCTTAGAGTCTAGCCAGGAAGATAGGCCAAAAATAATCACACAAGCAATTAATTAATTATAATTGTGATCAGGGCTGTAGAGTTGTCCAGGACACTTTTAGGCACAGAAGAGGAAACACAGATCCAAGAGAGAGGAATTAACATGTCCACTCAGCTGGACAATGTCAGAGCTGAAATCAGAATTGAGGTCATCTGCATCCCAGGTCATTGCTTTTCTCACTGTGCCTCTGGTGGGGTACCGGTACCCTGGACTGGGGGGGCTGGGAGAAGAACCCAGTATTAAGAGTACGGTGGGAGCAAGCACTGGATTTAGAGGTGGTGTCAGTTCCAAAAGTCACTAGTTCATTGAATGACCTTGAACTCTTTGTGCCAGTATTTTCTACTATATTAAATAGAGGAATATATGTTAGGGGGTTGTGATACTCAAATGAGATAATGTATATGAAAATGCTTTAAAAATACAAAATACCATGCACATGTGTTTTATTGCTAACTCTTAATATATCATCTGCCGCATCAGTGTCCTCTCCCCTCTCCACAACTCTAGCAGGCATCAGGATGCCACCTACCACCACTGGTTTTGGGTAACTCGTTGAAAATCTATTAAGTCTAACCTACTTCTACCTCCCCTAGTTCACTATCCTCTACACACCTTTAAACAGGTGCACCCTGAAAAAAAATTGTAAAGCAAACTTACAGGATTCTCTACTCCTGCTCCTGCCCTACAACTTCCCAATAAAGAAAGGACTCAGTGCCAATCTATCACCAAAAGCTTGTGTTTATAAATGCAATAAAATATTTTTAGTATTCAAAAAAAGAGTATGGCAGTGGTAACTGGGAAAGAAAAGCAAGTAGCCAAATTTCTCCAGCTTTTGTAAAGAAACAACAGTGTGAACTTGGAGATTTATCTCTAAGCCCAGACACTCACTCATGCATTTTAGCAGTGGGAAATGGTTTTAACTATCACACAGTGGGGTCTTAAACACTAGAGCCTTCAACCATCAGGACAACAAAGACGAGAGAGGGGAGCCCCCGCAACAGGAATTAGAAAGGGCAGAGATGGGTGGTATAGACCCACTGCACTGGCTGAGCTCTAATCTATCTGCTGTACTTTGCTTTGGAATTAATCAAACAAATCCCCTGATAAATCTAAGGCCGTTATTAGACAACACTAATATCCCCCTTAGAGTAATCCAGACAAATACATTCAGAGACAGGGGAGTCCCAAGTGGCTGCAAAACATACCACTTTCATGTTCGCACATATCCACACAAGAACATGTGCATGGGCACTGCTCCCCACCCCCTCACCCCTAGATGTCTGCTCCCAACAGCACCATCAGCTTCCACCCTGCTGGCTTCAGGAAAAGGGAATGAACTGAAGGATGGAAGAACAGGGCTCAGATTCCCTCCCCTCCCCAACTCTGCCACTGACCTAATTTTCCACAAGAGAGGATTTTTCCTTTTTGGTCCTGCTTATTTGTAAATCATGCCACCCCAGTGCACACACAGCTTAAGGCGGCCCTAGCTAGGAAGCACGGAGAAGTCAAGAGGCTTGGAACTGTGGCCCCAGCTGCCATTTCTTGGGGAGGCTGGGTCAGTGGAATTTCTGTTAGCTCAGCAGAGGGGTTGGAAAGTAGAAGCTAGAAGGAGGAAGGCACGAGGTCAAGCTCATCCCAATTTTACATCCTTACTCTGCCCTTCACTGAACAAGAGGGGCTGTATATTCTAAAGTGACCCAACAGATATCTGCTGCCCACTTTATGTACGACCTTGGGTAAGTTTCTTAATCCTTCTGGGTGGCTGGTCTCTGTAAACAACACAGGCTATTTTGACCCTGATGTTTTGACTCCTTGAATATGTTTTGGACATACTCCTGAGAAACTATTTGGAAAGGGACTGACTTTAGTTGTAGGAAAAGATTTGGTTTTCAAACTACAAAAACTGACCCGGAAAAAAATTAGACCTATCAGGAAAATACATACACACACACACAAACACACACACACACACAAAATAGAACTGACAGCAGCTAAAAATGCACATGGTGAAATTTGCTATTGACTAAAAAATTGAAGAAAGAATCAAACATTCTTGACAAAATCTAGACCTGCAAATCTGATGTGAGAAAATTGGATGTGGTAGAAATAATGGCCACAAAAAAACATTCACAATAGTAGAAGCTGTGTAGGTAAAATTTGATAGGCACACAAAAAATAACTGATTGATGAATCAAATCTTCATTATAGAATACACATGGAGCAGAATTGATCTTGTTAAAGATACTTCAGTAAGATAAAACTGAATTGAAAAAATAAGGAACGGTTTAACTGTGCTGAAGAAAAAATGAATTGAGGAATTATATGACCCCTGCACTGTTTGCTTCTGAAAAATACTCCCTTGATAAAAATGCTGCAGTCTTTGTCTAAATCTGAGTATGCCAACATAGAGGTAAAGGGTCTCAGGGTCAAAACTGTACAATCAAAATATCTTGATAAATGCTGAATAAAAACAAATTATATGGTCTCAGAGCTACTGTTTATTTGCAAGTTTTTCTGATAAAAGATCAGAAAAAAAGTGAATAAAATCATACAAATACTTTACTCCTAAAGGAAACTAAGCTAACATCTGCAACAGTGGTCTTCAGATTAATAGAGTTTATTTACCTCTAATATATCTAAAGCAATTTTGGAAACTAACATTGGCCAACTGTATTTCTCTACTACCAAGAAAGAACAAAAACTAAAAACTGACACTTTATATCATCAAATTATCTTAAAAGAAAAGGTCTTTTCATGCCCCAAAATAAAAGGGCATATCCCAGAAACAAAACAAAACAAAACAAAAAAAGTGACTTCACCAAAAATGTACTACATTGTTTGTTTACTTTTATTGTTTTCATGCAGGATGGACAAACTTCACTTTAGCTCCTTGTGTATCTTTGTACTACTGGGTGGAGGGTAGATTGGGAAGTCTCTGGGTTTCAGTCTCCTCATCTGTAAAATGGGAATAAAAGGTAAAGCTATTCACAGTGCCCGAAGTGTAGTAATAAGTCAATAGATGTTGGCCTAAAACCAAGGAAGAATGGCCCATCGAGAATCAGGCTGACTCCCCAGCCTCATTTTCCACTACTCCTCTAAGTTGAGAACCCTTTAGATGTTCTGGAATATAAATGTCCCTGGAAACAACAGCTGAAGAGCATAGATCTATCAAGACAACATCCCATTTCTCTTCATGTACCCAGAAAACACACTGTGGCAAGTGGGAGGACCTGGGAGGGCAGGACTGAGACATTAAGAAGAAGGAGAAGCTATTCGGGAATTTTCAGGTTGATCTATGGCACTATGGATTGGAGCCACATGGTGCAGCTATTTGAGCAATAAGTTTCTCAAGGCTGGTGGCAAATTACACTATCGCTTTCTTGTCCCAGCAGCCCTTCATTTTTGCCCTTCTCCCGCAAGAGAGCTTCCTTTACATAGACATTCTACCCCCAAATCCTCACCTCCAAGATTCTGCACTCTGGAAGGAGAGGGCCATGTGTGTGTCCACTTACCAGCCAAGGTCAGCTGCCTTCATCCTATCACACTGACGGCTTCTCTCTTTTCCCATCCCCAGTCAGTCATCCACCCATCCCTCTATCCATCCATCCATCACTACCCATCAACCATACTCCAAGCAAACACATGAAAGTGAAAGACATAGTTCTGGCCAAGGGTATTAAACTAACCAATCTTGTTCTTCAGCCAAGCAGATGACAATGAACACATACAGCCCTGCTCCCTGGCTTTCTCCCTGCTCCTTCTCATCTTTGGATGTCACCTCCTCAGAAAGACCTCCCTGACTACCCTGGTTTTCATTAGATTTCCCCTCACTCTGTTCTTCCATCTACAGCACTCATCATAAATAATTACACACTTACTGGTTTATGTTTTCCATAAAAAGATTTCACTCATTTGTAAGCTCATTGCAGACAGGCACCATAACTGTTTTGATCACCCCTGATTGTGCTTGGCAATTGATGTTCTTTTGAATCAATCAATTCTCCTTAGCCAAAATCTTTTTTCAGAGTGATATAGGGGAATGAGTGTTAGGCTGGGAGTTAGGATATTTGGGTTCTAGTCCCAGTCCCCAGCACTTGCTACCTGAATGACCCATTGTAAGTCACCTTGCCTCCCTAAGTCAATTTCATAAAAGAAGGTTGGATTATGATGCTTAAGAGGGGGAAGGGGTAAAGCAATAAAACGCATGAGTTGGGGAAATACATAAATTGAAATAATATTCACTGTACAATGTAATCAAAATAATATTCACTTTACAATTTAATACAAGTAAAAGATTTCCACTACAGCTTGATAAAAAGCCTTTTGGATAGTGGTGGACAACTGACTAACAAAAACAATAACAAAAATTACCTGGAGGTCATAAGTTTTAAAAGTTGGAGAGAATATGGGATTCTAGCCCAAGCATGGTTCTAGATCCATCTCAATGATGGCCAGTGAGATGGAATAAGACAATAGAATAAAAAGCAGTCCAGGGCAGCTTGTACGTTTCTCTTTGAAGAATATGTGTCTGACTCAGGATCAGAGCAGAGCAACATCAATTATGTGCAAGAGAGGGAGAAGGTCAAAAGACAGGTCAATGAATACTGGCAGTGTCTTTGCATGCTAGAGACACCCCAGCTAGGCCAGCCTAGGACAGTGATATCCACAGGAGCCCCCATTCAATGCCAGATTGAACAGGGGGTGGCAGAGAGAGATGAGTAAAGAGCTCAAACTGCACATCCACTGCCTGGGCTCTTTCCTTAGATAGACTGCTTTCTCTCTTCAGCTACAGTTTCCACATCTGTAAAACCAGGACAACCACCATCTGCTTCCTGGATAGGAGCAACTGGGAGAATGAAAGGAAGTCACATATGAACATACTTAGACCAGTCCCCAGCACATAGTAAGTGCTTCACGAGAATTAGTTAACTGTCATTATTATTAAATTTACCTGATCAAAATAAGAAGGTAACAAATCATAAGACTTGTGCATTAGTCTATTATTAAGCTGCTGATAAAGACATACCCGAGACTGGGCATTTACAAAAGAAAGAGGTTTATTGGACCTACAGTTCCACATGGCTGGGGAGGCCTCACGATCTTGGTGGAAGGTGACAGGCACAACTCACACGGCGGCAGACAAGAGAAGAGATTGTGCGCAGGGAAACTCCTGTTTTTAAAACCATCAGATCTTGGAGGACTTATTCACTATCATGACAATAGCATGGGAAAGACCTGCTCCCATGATTCAATTATCTCCCACTGGCTCCCTTCCACAACATGTGGGAATTATGGGAGCTACAAGATGAGATTTGGGTGGGGACACAGAGTCAAACCATATCAACTTGCATGAAATTAAAATGCATCATCAAGGCCTACTTGGGAGCATGATTAGAGCTGGGCACTAAACTTAGAAGTCTAAGTCCCAAGTCTACTGGCCTCATCTGTGGTCCTCAGCCAACAGACCCAAGCTAGGAGAGCCAGTCTGAGAACAGTGACTACAGCAAAAGCCCTGGACCTCCTGTGTTTGATTCCTTGGAGTATCTTAATCACACTCCTGAACTTCACAGGGTCTTTTCTCTGCCTTATGTGAAGAGGCACCAATAAACCCATAGAGATTGCTGTTATACATAGGCTCCTTTAAAGCATACACCACTCTATAATTGCTTGGTTAATTAAGCTGCAGGATGTGCCTGTGTTGCTCACCAGTCTTACCGCCAATGCTTCTCCTGACACAGAGTGAACCTCAAATAGTGTGCATTATTGTTGGATGAGGTGGAAAGAGGTACCTTTCTGATAACATCGCCAAGTTTCAGTAAGAGAATTTGTGTAAAGCATGCATGTCCATGTAGGCTCCATTTCTTGGTTCTCATCGCATACCAGCTGGGCCCCTAACACCTCAATTTCTTCTGCTTCGAAAAATGAAGGCGTTCCCCCTCCTCCCTAGGCTCCCCATTCTGATTTACGCTAGATAAGCAACTTCAGATTGCTGAACAGCAACACACAACACAGCTGGGTGATAATTCCTGTGTCCTGAAATTCCTGGAAAACTGATGCACAGCAAGCATTCAGAGCACAGACACAGCCCCCACCCCCAGTCCTAGACAGTTGAAGGCAGAAGGAAGGGCAGCAAGCAGGCAACCAGAGTTGAGCCTCAATTTCCTTAAATTATTTTACTGTCTTTCCAAGCATCCCATCCCTGGGCAGAGATAAAGAAAGCACAAGTGAATTAATTACCAGCACTTATATTGCTAGCTGAGCCAGGGCTTCCAGCATCTCCTGTGTGGGCATCTCGCTCTTTCAGCCCACAGAGACCAGAGGTAGGGGAATTTCTTCCCTCGATCCTTAGAGGTGTATGGCTTTGAGCTGAGCTTTAGCACTGGCACCCCCAAGGGTTCTACACCAGACCCTAAGAAAAACTTAGCCAAAGCATTTCATGTTTAATCATCTTTAACTCACATGGTCTCAAAAAAGTGCAAGGTTCAAATTAGAATACCAGTTTGCTGATCTTGGGTAAGTCACTTCATTTCTTTGCATTTGTTTCTTTCAGATCTTTGAGTTCTTGCTCTTATGGGACCCTGATGTTCTAACAGCCAGAAACTCCATCATGTGCAACAACATTCAAAACCCTCAGGTTCACCATCACCTGCATATAAGACACAAGTTTCTATTCGTAGGATTTTTTTTTTTTTTTTTTTTTTTTTTTTTTTTTTTTTTTTTTTTTTTTTTTTTTTTTTTTGAGATGGAGTCTCACACTGTCACCCAGGTTGGAGTGCAGCAGCACAATCTCGGCTCATTGCAACCTCCACCTCCCGGGTTCAAGCGATTCCCCTGCCTCAGCCTCCCAAGTAGCTGGGATTACAGGTGCCCGCCACCAGGCCCAGCTAATTTTTTGTATTTTTAGTAGAGACGGCGTTTCACCATGGTGGCCAGGCTGGTCTCGAACTCCTGACCTTGTGATTCTTCCGCCTCAGTCTCCCAAAGTGCTGGGATTACAGGTGTGAGCCACCGTGCCCAGCCAGGAATGTTCTTAAATGAACAGACCTTACTACATGGAAGGTAGAAGAAGAAAAACCAACGTGAATAGTTTTTGAAACTAAATGATGTAATTCTTTATCATTTTATTGTTTTCAAATGCATGCCCCAATTTCAACCAGGTTAAGAAGGTATACTCTTTCATGTATTCACCAGTGAAGAATTTTAAAGCATTTTTTTTCACTCCTAGTTTCCTTCTACATGTCTGGGTATCTGCTGTAGTCTATCTTATGGATTCCTTTCCCCCACGATCCTAAATATTACAGTTCCCAAAGTTTCTGCATTTAGGCTCCTTTTCCTCTAACCTACATTCCTTCCCTGGACAGCCTTATCCATGTCCAGGCCTTTCCCACCACGACAACAACCACCCTGACACTTGTGGCAGCCCCCGTCCTCCCCTAGCCAATGCCAAAATTGCCCCCACCTGCCCCTGTACATCTCCCCACAAGGGTCCTATAGGCTCTGAAGAGAAGGCAGGCTATGGCCAAATCAAAATCTATTTTTACTCCTCTCTCATCTTCACCCCAAACCTGCTCCTCACAATGGCCTTCCAGTGCTATATTCCTACAACCAGAAGGGCATATTATTGAAGTTCTGTCTTTCTCTCTTCAATTACAATAATGGCTAACATTCACTAAGGGTTTGTTATGTGCCAAGCATTGTCCTGAGCACTCTACGTGCACTGTCTCATTGAAACTTCATAATAGTCCTAAATGGTACACACTACTATCATCCCCATTTCACAGATGGCAAAATGGAAATACAGAGAAGTGAAATTCTTTGCCCAAATTTGCAGTTTAGTGTGTGACAGACAATCTGATTCCAAAACTAAAATTAATGCCTGTCTAATCATTAAGTTCCTCTCCTTGATATCTCTGTAATCGGTCCTTCTTCCATCACTACCCACCCCTTAATACAGACTCCTCTCTCACCAAAACCACACAATAGCTTCTATCTATCTTCCCTGCTCAAGCCTTTCTATCATTAATCCATTGTACAAACTGGTCCTAGAGTCATCTTTCTAAAATTCAAATCTGACTGTGTCACAATTCAACTGAAAACTTCCAATGGTTCCCAGTTGTGGAAAAAATAATGTCCAAAATTCCTACAAAGCAGTTAAAACGTTCCCTCCCTAACTCATCCTCTCCTTACCGTTCCATTGGCCTCAATTCTTTGGTCCAACCACATTAACTACCGCAAACAACTGGAAACAGCGTGCTGCTCTCTCATAGAGCTGCCCTGAATGTCCTTTCCTCCCAGTCTCCCAATTAAAGCTTCCAAGCCCTGCCCAAGAATTTGCTCTGCAAAGTTGCCTCTAATCCCTAACTCTCACCCCAAGTGCACATGCGCATACCCACACCCAGGTAGGACAACACGTTCCCTTTTAAGCTGCTTTACAAACATTCTGCCTGCTATTACAGGCAGATATGATATGTGCTATATACTTCTTTGCCTGACAAGCTTCCCCACTAGACCATAAGTCCCTTAAGGGCAGGAATCACACTGGTACATTACAGACATCCATGCAGTGAATGTCAGATGAATAAACTTATTCCAATAAAGAGATGGCCTGTCCCAACAAGCAGATGATTACACATCAAAGATTGCTTTGAAAAAGCTTGGAGATAGTTCAGAGGCTTTGCTCTCTTACACAAAACGAAGGTGCCCCAGCAAATGCTCATACCATAGTTTTCATACCAAAAACAATAGCATTAGTAATCCTGAACAGAGTGAGGCCTCTAAAGAAGGAACTGTGACTGGAGTATCTCCCCATGGAGCCCTCGGAGCCACCCGGCAGGTCAATCAAGACCACCATAGGCAGAGGTGAAGGCAGAGGTGAGGAGCCCAACACATACACCACTGGCAACAGGAATGCCTTAGGTATCACCTGCCCCTGAAAGCTGCAAGCCCTGGGGGTAAGGGATTGCTACAGGCAGTCATGAGTAACTATAACCAATTAAAGAGAGATAAAGGTAGATTTGAGTGTTGGTCAGTGGCCTCCCACTCTCTCTGAACAAATTCCCCACGAGAAAGAAAAATTTACTACGCTCTCACAACAGATGCATATTTACTTATTAAAAAACTTGCATGTGAGTTATCAATGCATTGTTAACTTATGTATGTTGGATGGATGCAGGTTCCCAGGAATATGAGCTCAATATCATCTGTTGAACAAATTAATCAATGAAGTCAGATCCTGCACCCCCAAAAAATGGTCTTGGCCTGTGCCCTATTTGGAGGCCACTGATCTAGAGAATAATCTTCCTCACCCCCTGAAAGGGGATGCATGATGTACGTGATCAAACATGAGGGTAGGCCTGGCTACCAAGACCCCAAAACCACAGAGTCCTTGGATTGAAGGCATGCACATGCTGGCACATGCTCCTGACAGCTTCACAAAAGCACCTGCTGTGCCCCTTTTGGGAAAAGAGCTTGCCAAAGCTGTGTGTTCTGTGGTCCAGCACCTCTAACCATCAGAGAATTCTTCCTCTGTGGCTCAGATTCCTTCGGCTTTCCCGCCAGTGTATCATCCTCCTCCTTTGCATGGCAGCACTTCCGATATCTGAGGATAATTATCCTGTCTCTAGTGAGCTCCATCTTCCCCAGGGAATGCACATGAGCGAGGGGGGCCTCTCCATCTCCAGTGACAACAATGTGCCTGCCTCAAACAGCCATTCCACTGCACTGACATGGTCCCAGGCTGGCTACTGCCTATAATTGTTATAGGAAATCATTGGTTTGTAAACAAACCAAAAAAAGTCTTTCTAGTTCATCCTCAACTAGATCAAACCAAGCGGAATGTGTATGTGCTTGACACAGATTCAACAAAATCTGTCCCACAACAAAACTGACGCTTTTCCCATTAAAAGTAAGAAGGTGTTTCCAACAGTGGCCAGTGTGGTCCGATTGGACCTGACTTCATTGATCAATTTATTCAACAGATATTCTTGAGTTCATATTCCTGGGAACTGCCTCCATCCACCACACATTAGGGAGCACACACACACACATATATGAACACAGACACATGTACACGTACAAAACATGCATATACACACAATGTGATTAAGGCAACAAACATTTATTGAGTACCTGCTTTTTGTCAGAGACATGACATTTAGCACACAAGCCTGTAAGTGCATTAACTAAGGGAAACAGAGTCCCCCACCCTTGGCTTCATGTATCACAGTTCCCAAAGAGAATACCTTCTCACATACTCCTGCCACAGCAATCAGGAAACCCAGTTGAGCAATCGCAACTTGCATTAAGGATAGAAAAGCCAAAGGGAGCCAAGAGACACATGAAAATGTAGCCACTGGTTATATATTCTACACAAGGAAAAAATAGCCCCAATCTGCGTTAACACAAGGCTGAAAACTCAACATCAGGATGAGCAAATAGCAAAGTTTCCACAGCAACTAAAACTCAGCCATTCTCTGCCCATGTGGCAAGGACCACATGATGGTGTGAGGTGGTCACGCCCACTTCCCAGCACACGTGTGTGGTCCGAGGCCTGGCTGCACAATGAGACCACAGACGAGTTGGTGACTCTTGCTACATTTCAGTTCTTGGACTCAAAATGATGTCTGTGGGCTTTGCTCTTAAAAGTAAACTATTTTAAACCACAAAATGATGAGATGAGTTCTTTTTTTTTTTTTTTTTTTTTTCCTGCTACTGTTTCAGGAAAATGACTGTCAATGGGGAGATGGCTGACGGCCAAACTAGCCTCATCCCCTTTAGGGTGCAGGAGTGAATTTGCTTGGCAGGTTTCCAGTCTATGCCAATGTGAGAGCAAGATCTTCCAGCCCTGCCTAAGCCCTTTCCCTGGGAGACTTCTGCCCAACAGTGCCAAAAACATGAGATACCCAGAGCAACCTGGCAAAGTAGGAAGCATTTTCACAAAGGACATATTCTTCCAAGGCCTGTCTCCAAGAGCAGGTACTCAATAGTGCTTCATGTCACGTTCTTATCTTCTAAAAAAAAAAAGAAGAAAAAAAATACTGCTAGGCCTTTTAGCGAAATCTTCATTTCTGTTGGCGTGTCTGACTCTGGCTACCAGGATGGGCTTGTTAGGCAAGTCTAATCCAATCCCCTTTTCATCTTCTCCATTGTATTCCAGAACTTCACATCTTTTCGTTTTATTTTGTTTTTTGAGACGGAGTCTCACACTGTCGCCTGGGCTGGAGTGCAACGGCACAATCTCGGCTCACTATAACCTCCACCTCCTGGGTTCAAGCGATTATCCTGCCTCAGCCTCCCAAGTAGCCAGGATTACAGGCACCGGCCACCACACTCAGCTAATTTTTGTATTTTTAGTAGAGACTGGGTTTCACTATGTTGGCCAGGATTGTCTCGATCTCCCAACCTTGTGATCCGCCTGCCTCGGCCTCCCAAAGTGCTGGGATTACAGGCATGAGCCGCTGCACGCAGCCCCCATCTTTTCATTGCAGAGAAATTCAGGATTTCCAGGAAGCTCCTTGGAAATTCAGAGATGCTAAAAACCTATTTGGGTATGGGGGAAGATGGGACATCACAGAGGGATAAAATGAGGCACTGACAAAAGAGTCAGAGATGGGGCTAACCACGAATCTTTCACAGTGCAAACTCCCCAGAACCAAAATGACTGGAGTATGAGTCACCTGCTTACATCAAATCTCTTCCTACATCAAGCCCTCCCACATTGTTTCAGATTAATCATAAGCAGTTAATTCTAAATAACTCAGTGGTATGTGTACTGCTGGCACCATATTAGAGAATCCCTTATGAATTTTACTTTGGCACTAGGGTTAATTCCTGCAAAGCATCATTCAGAACTGTTAGGATCAACCCACCCATCCTATGGCTGCATTGCAAGGTCAGATTACCTCGTTAAATAGAATGAGGTACCACTGAGAAAGCGGCCTGGGGCGAAAGAAAGAAGCAGCTCCCTGATACCACGCATTGAGAGCGATACATCACAGGGCTGCCATGAAAAGCTGACCAAGCTCCCATTATTGCAGTTGGCCTAGGAGGGTGTTTCTTTTTGTGGGGGGGTGGGGGGCGTAAGGGGGAAAGGCTCATTTTACACAGTGCAGAGGAGGATGAGAAATGAGTAGTTAGATCCAATGACTTCTGAAGTCCCCTTTAAACTTATTATCCCATGATTAGTTTTTTTCTGACATGAGTCTCACTCTGTTGCCCAGGCTAAAGTACAGTGGTGTGATCTCAGCTCACTGCAGCCTCAATCTCCTAGGTTCAAGCAATCCTCCCACCTCAGCTTCCCAAGTAGCTGGCACCACAGGCATGCACCACCTTGCCTGGCTAATTTTTCAATTATTTGTACAGCTGATATCTCACTACATTGCCCAGGCAGGCCTCAAACCCCTGGGCTCAAGCAATCCTCCATCATCAGCCTCCCAAAGTACTAGGATTGTAGGCATGAGCCACAGTGTCCGGACTCCCATGATACCTTATAATGTACCTTGGTTTCCAGTGCATTACCTAAGGCAAAGTCACAGCTAGAAAGCAATATATTATACTAAATGTCTTAGCATCCTCTAAGAGGGTCACACGATCCACACTTCATCCCTCACAGATTTCTCCTGCAACACCAGAATCTCCCCAAATTTCAGTGTGCTTCCTTAAAATAAGCAGTGAGTCAAATTACACCGTGTGATTGTACAACACCTCTGCCTAAACTCCAGCCTTGTCTTTTTGGCCCAGACAGAGCAAACAGACTATGGGAGGATTTGTCTTTCAAGGATTCCACAGGTCAGAGCTCAGCACCCTCCAAGCCCACTCTTTCCCATTCTCTTAACTCTCAAGGTTAACCATGCAAGATACAGGGCCCCGTCTGGAAAGAAAAGAAGCCTGAGAGAACGAGGAGGAAGGAAGAAACTGAGTGTCTGGTAACCTCCCAGCCTGTCCAACCCTTTTTCCATGATGTGGATCACAAAGAAGTGATCTCAGCTTTGCTTTCCAGCTTATCCCTCCTCACAAGTGGGGTACTCCTTTCTATTTGAAAGCAACTTATTAAGTAAATGAGCTGTATACACTCTCACTGCACTTCTTCTATTCTCCAAGAGCTGCAAGCAACACATTTCCAATTGTACCTGGAGGAGAGACTGCAGACTTGCCTGAAATGTACTGCTTGCTAGAGTGGAGACACCAGTCCCATATTATCAACAACCAACCACAGGGCTGTTGGGACTCTGTCTTCTAAGGACATCACACGGGCAAACAGAACAACTTCAGGAGAACCAAACTGGCAGATCAGAGGCAAAAGCGTCAGGAGAGGATCGGATGAATAGCGTCTCATCAAGCAACTTAAAGGAAAACTCCCCAGGGTCATTTTCTTAGCTACAAAGACACTGTACTTAAATTAGACTCTCAGTAAAACCAAAAGGATCCTACATGCATTTCACAGCTAGAAAACTTGAGCCAGGAGCTTTACATTGCCTACAGTTCTTGTCCCTCCCTCTCTTTCATCTTTACCTTCTTTATGCCCTTGCATACCTTTGCTTGGTGCACTGTTTTTCCCCCAAAAAGCCAAAGGGTTCACAATTTCTAGGACTAGATACAAAGTAAGTTTTGCCATAGAGTGAAACTGGGTAGTTTCTCTGGATGACTATGAAGTCAGCTTGCTTTTAAAAGCTACTGGTACCTGTTCCAGGATTCAAAAAGAAAAAAGAAAAAAACTTTGGAAGATACATTATTTAGGAACACTGTGGCCACAGTCAAGATTTGAGAGCAGATACAGACATGACACATTTAAAGGGGGCTCCGTATTGCTTTTAAATAGGTCACTCAAAGACATCAATTTCTGGAGAACAACAGCAATGACAACCCACTGGCAGTGCAGTTCCCAAAGAGACCAGGGGGACAGGCCTGCAGAGCCACACTTTGTCCTTCTCCTCTGCCAGCCACAGCCTGACACCTGCAACACAGTTCCCAGCGTACCCCCCACTCCCTCTTACCTTGTGAGCCACAGCAAATTAAACCTCCCAACTTCAGCAGGGAAAAAACCCTCAGGAGGATGACTAGAGTGATCCCTCTGTCCAAATACCACCTTGTTCCTCTAAATCTACAGCAAATATTTCCAAACATTTCCTCCCTTTACCCAGTGGATATCCTAGGAATCTCCTCTTCCCACCACACCTTCCCAAATGACATTCCTATATTCCCTGCACCCTCCTGTACTCCCTAGTTCTGATTCGTCCACCTATGGTGGTTATGAAGTGGAAAATGTGTCTGTGATGAATGGTCACTGGTTAGAAGAAAAAAAGAAAATCACACATACACTTAGAGCAACATTGCTGTCACCGGACAGCAACAAGTCACGTTAACAGAGGGGGATCCACAGAGGTGGGACCTGGTGCTTATGATATTTGGGACTCCTTAAGAAAAAGAAATTGCAAATATGAAATTAGGTGTGGGGACTTACAAGGGACCCGTGCAACTGAGAATGCACGAAAGGCTTAGTTTCGTGGCAAATCCGCCTCTGTAATCATCTCGACCCTTCTCACACACACAAGGGAAAAGACAAGAAGAAACACAGAGAAAGATTGGTTTTATTATGTGAGGAGAGAAGCTGAAGGCAGGAAAGCTAGGAGGAGTTTGACAGAGGAATCCAGGAACTCCAACTCTCACCACCAACCCTGAGTGAGGTAATGGGCATTGCCTGGTACCTGGGAAACCAAAGGTAAGTCTGAAGAGGTCATCCTGTCTAGTGAAGCTCTGGTGTGGTGTATCTGTGCTCCAACTACCTCCAGACCCTTGGGTCCAATCCCAGTCACTTCACTAAAACCAGAGTCTTGAGGCTGGGAATTGAATACTGTACTCATATTCATTCATTTTCATTTTCTTTCCTATTTTCCTTCTTTATCTCTCTCTGGCTAGAAGGAACAAGGCCCCTGGGACAGACCAAGCTGATAGCCTCCTGCACCAGCAACTTGACATTTTGCTTATCATCTGCATCCACGGAGGCAATGCTCCATCTCACAACAGAGACACAGGCCATTCGTGTTCATGAAGGGAGCCCACGGGCAGAGGTAAAATGCCACATTGGGGGTCTGGGCTCTCAGGTCCTAGAGATGGCTGCCCAACAGGCAGCATCCACACTTGCCCTCATACCCTTGTACCCACAACAAGTTCAGAGTCTGAGTCTCCTCATCTATTCAGTGGGATGCTAAGGCCTGCCCTACCTCCCTCACTGGGTGGCTGCTGAGGCCAGAATACCATACGTTTGCAGGCAGAGCCCTGAATCCAATCCTGCAGTCACAACCATTGTCAGCACCCCATGGTCTTGGGCAGGAGCAAATGGCAATGAAATTGGATTCTGTACACTTCCAAATTTCCCCTCCTTTTATCTCTACCACCTTTCAGACTGGGATAAGGGAAACTGGTGGAGGCAGGGGTCACTTAAAAGAAAGCATCAAATCTCCTGTGAAACCAAATTGATGTGCAGTTTGTTCTTACACGGGCCAGGAGACCAACAGCCCAGAGTCAGAACTTGCTCTTTCCTGGAGTGTAGGCAGATAACTTCAAGTTTTATCTCATTTAATCCTCTCAACAACTCCATGATGTATGATTTCTTTATGATTCCTATTTCACTGAGAGTCAAGATAGCATGGTGGTTGACAGTGTAGGCTCTGAAGCCAGACTGCCTAGACACAAATTGCACCTCTCCCTCTTAATACCTGCATGATCTTGGGCAAGTTATTTAACCTCTTGCCCCCTAGTTTCCTTATCCAAAAAAATGAGAATCATAATAGCATGTCAAGAGTGGTCGTGAGGGTTTCAAGAGCTAGTGAATGAAAAGCACCTACGACAGTGTGGGCCTGGAGCCAGTGCTCTGTGATTATTAGCTATTATTATTACTAAAGAAGCCACTGAGGCTTCAAAAACCTTCTCCAGAGCTATACAACATGTAAGGAGACAAGCTCAAATTTAAGTCAGGATCATTTTCCCTCCAGCAGCCATACCCTTATCCACTATGCTAAACGTGGTTCAAGTTCCAAATTTCTCGGTTCCTCAGTTTCCTCATCTGTAAAATGGAGCTAATGATATTAACTTCATAGGAGTTTTGTGAGGAACAGATGAGCCAATGAATATAAAAAGCACCTAGATGTCAGGTGCAGGGTGGTATTTAATAAGAGCAATGGTAATAATATCATTATTATTTTGTGTAAGGAAGGGCACTCGACCTTTGGAGCCCTGCCCTAAAGCCTCCCTCACTCCAGAGCTCTGCCTCCGGGGCCTCGTTGTGAGGGACCCACACTGTGGCACCAGTGACTACAAGTAAAGGGGGTGACGTTAGTCCCTTCACCCAAGTGCAACCTGCAACCCCACCCCACCTCATCTGCCCTGTGAAGGAGAAAGAGGACCCAGCTGAAGGACAGCTGCCCCAGAAACTGGAAACCATCTTTCTGGAGCAGGCTGCAAAGGGAGATAGGGGTCTTGAAAATAATTAGCCCCCAGCATTGGGCCTGTGGTATCTCATTACCAAATGCAAATGCAAGTTCACGTGCTACTCTGAGGCTCCTGGCAAAATGCCTGCCTGACCCTCAGCCTTGCTGAATTTGGACCAAAGCATTATCCACTGCCCACCCTCTTTGCAGCCTGCAGCTGGTGTGCAGTTTCTGCAAAAGGAGAAGGCTGCTTTCACCTCATTGAAGGGGGAACATGGAAGAAGGGTCTTATTTTGTTAAAGGAGGCAGAGATGCTGGGGTAGGGGGGAGATTTTTAAAAACTGCTTTTCCCTCAGCAGTTAAAAGAG
Organism: Rhinopithecus bieti; assembly: GCF_001698545.2. Classification (NCBI taxonomy): domain Eukaryota; kingdom Metazoa; phylum Chordata; class Mammalia; order Primates; family Cercopithecidae; genus Rhinopithecus; species Rhinopithecus bieti. Next base: position 4,813,896 of record NW_016807225.1, on the reverse strand, counting down.
GGATAATTGAAGCAAGTGGCAGGCGGCTGCTCTGCCGTTTAGCATACAGTATACCCAGGAAATCTCACTTGGTAATCAGGAGGAAAGGAGGAAAAAGGAGCAATCAGACCCCTATTCAGGCTCCATTTAGTGACAGCCCCTGCTGGCTGGGCTGGTGGAGAGGCAGGCTGGTCCCATGGAAAGCCTGAATGCTGGGTGGGGAATCAAGTCTCAGAAGCAGCAGTCCCTCCTTTGTGTACATTTTAAGGCCTTGTTTCTGTTCTCTCTTCCCCAAACCAGGGAAGACTTAGAAAGGAGTAATCCTTTACTCTCCGATTACGCACCACTTCCCTGCAGTCCACCGCCCCTTCTCAAAGCCATTCAGAGTTGACACAGATTAGGAACAATGCCATGTTATAATTCAAGCAGCATGTGCACTGTGGAGAGGAAGAGGAAATGACCCGGTTCTTACACAAGTGCCCAAACCAGGAGGATCCAACTGAGGCAACCACTGGTCCCTTCACTACAGTATCTGATGTCTCTGGATCTCAGCAAATGCTCAGGAATAAGCAGCCTCCTCTTGGTATATGCTATTCCATCCTAGTCCTGGCTTTGAGAGATGGGGCAAGAGTCATAAATTCTCAATAAAAAAAAAAAAAAAAGGTAATTGAAATTCACTTTCAGGAAGGCATGCAAAGGCCACACAGTGGTGTTGAGCCATCAATCAAACTGACCTAAGTAGGATCTGAGCTTCAGACAGCAGGAGGGAGCGGGGACAGTCACTACTGAGGACCACACAACAGTGTGCATATAACAAGGCTGTGGTCCCTATCACCAACACCCACCACGACACATCACTAGAGGATTCCAATACTTGAAAAGGTAACAGTTAAGTCTCGAGACAAACCACTTCTGGTCTGGGCACCCACTCAAGTCTGCAGGACAAGACAGAAGACAAGTAATCAACTTTTTCTTTCTTGGTATACTAAAACCTTATCCCTGTACTGAATCAACCTTATCCCTCTACTGAATCAATATGAAATGTTTTGGCATGAGTGATATATGACATAGGTAGATTTGGGAGTAGAGATCCACCTATGAAAGCTTCTCCATTGTCCCCTGGCTCCACCCAACCTGCCACAGGCTGACTTCATACTAAATGAACTCTTCAGAGACACTGGTCCTGAAATTTATACAACTTAGCACTGAATCAATTCTTCACAACCATAAGGTTGTTGAGTAATTCAATACATGCACATTCATAACCAAGAATGTTTGAAAAATAAACAAGTTTAAACTTATTCCAAGGTGCTGACAAACTCTCAATGACCCATGAGGGGACTGCTCTCTAGAGGGAGCTGAGGATACCTCTTCATTAGCCACTGAGCTTCAAGGCTGCCCATAACAGGACAGGCTGAGCTAAACAAAAAGCCAGATGAAAATGTCACACCATAGCTCCACTATATTCCAAACCAGATATACATAATTTTAAAATCACCACTGAAAAGGCAAGACTAAATGTCAACATGAACAAGTCTAGTTGACCACCAAAGCATTTTATTTATAGACATAACACCCAGATGTAAAAAATCTAGGGCCTCTTCTCTGTCCATCATTCTCCACAATGTTCAATGTGACTATAATTTGGAATAAAGTTTTCCCAAGTAAGCTGTGTGGGATTCAGTCTGCAGCCAGAGCTAATAGTCTTTCACCAAATGAAAGAGAAGATACTGTGTCTATTACCTCATACCCATAGGTCCAAACTCTCCCAAAGCAACTACCTCCTGTGTCTTCTGGGTCTTACCTAGGGAATATACCCAATGGGGAACCAAAATAGCCCAAAGCACATAAAAGAGATGGGCCTGCACATTCTTCCTGGGGTGCAGCATGATGACATTTTGGAGCCAACAAGGCATGGAGAGCCAGACGAGCCAAGCAAACAGCAACACCGCAGGTGGGCTAGGAGCTAATGGACCACAGAAGGTGACTCCAATGAGCTGACCACATCCATCTGAACCTGCAGAGGCCCTCGCAGCTCTCCCTACTCTTTGAACTGCTAAAGCATGAAGTACAAAATGGACCTTTCATGCCAGGTGCAAACCCTAACACCATCAAATAGCAGGGCCTAGCCTGCAAATTGAGACAAGAGGTGCTTGGTGCACATTCTGCCTGCTGGGAATAAGCCACCTGGATTCAGTGCTGTGACGTGGACAATTCAGCAGAGGTTGGGTGGGGAGAATGGATGCATTTCTCTCTAACCACTTCACCACATTATCTTTGGAAAAATGGGCAGACATTATCTTGTTTTGTGTAGATCTGTTTGACACTTAGCAGCTGCTGTGATTTCCTTTCCCTTCACATTTTACAGGTGAGTTTTTCCTGCGTACTTTCTAAAAATTAACTATGTGTGGAGGCAACAGTTATTTTCTAATAGTCTGCGATCCATTTTTGTGATTGATTAGACATGATAACAATTACCAGGATCAACAGGCTCCAAGTAATCAACAGGAGATTCTGTTACCTCCTGCAACATCCTCTCTCACCTCAACCTTTGCACTGCTGTGTTCCAAGCCAGCCAAGTGTTACTGTTATGGCAGTTTATTTACTCTGTTTATGTACCAGGAGAATAAATGAGTTAGGCTGTGTGTTTGCCTTCTACAGATAGGGGTATCAATCCGTAGCCAGGAGATGATCTGAACCTTGTAGGAAAAAAAAAACAATTATTAAAATATACATATTGCATTTAGCTATTAAAAACCAACGGCACACAATCTGCTCTGAAGAAATTCCACTGGGAACTGGAACACACACAAAATATAAAAAGGAAAAGAAGAGAAAAGAAAATTGTATACATATACAGTATAGAGATTTTTTTTTTCCTGCAGAAAAGTGCTGATCCAAACCTGCCCCAAGGAAATGAGTTCTTTTTAAACACAAAAATGCAATCAGGGATAATCAGCAAGTTAACAGCACACTTGCAAACACCCTGGTCCCTAGAAAGGAAGAATGCCAGCTTTCAATACAAGTTTTGAGAACAGAACAGATCCTCTGGACGAATAAGAAAGCAAGTGATCATGTCAGCGTCTTCAGGCAGAACTTTCTCCAAAGCCAAGAAGCTCTGGAACAGCAGTCAGCTCCAGAAGGCACCTGCTTGTGAGAAGCACTTCAATAACCACATTCCCAAAATGGTTTGTAGACTGGGGTTGCCTCTTCTCCACCCCCTTTCTCCCAGTGGGTTCAGTGGAGGAAAAACAGAAGCCAAATAAGGACAGTATAGATGCCTGGCATCTCCAGCTCTGACAGCCCACCCACAGGGAGAAAGATGTGATGCCTAACTCATTAGAAGAAAGGAGTGGAGACCCAGGCAGCTCCTGCAATAGCCCATGCATGACAAGACCTCTGATGTGTTCTAGTCTCCAGCAGGTACCGCTTGGGAAATAAATTTTCTTTTAATTTTTTTAAATATTCTTAAATAGCCACTGATAGCTGAAGCTCACATCAAGCACAACCTGCTTTAGGGGTTGGGATGTTCTGGAAACACTTAAGGAACACCTGCAGTTTTTAATTACAAATCCCAAGGTAGCAGGGCCTTACCTGAATGAAGAGATCTTGGGAGTCAGTGGCAAGGCACTCACCTGGCCACACCCACCTGGCACCACCCACCTGGCACCAGCCATCTGGCCTCCCTTGATCTTGTACTTGTTATTTCTTAACCTTGATTGTGCATTGGAATTATGTGGAGAGCTTTAAAAATGTACAGATGCTTGGATCCCATGCCAAGAGATTCTGATTTAATTAGCCTGGGGTGTGGTCTGGAGTTTAAACTCCCCCAAGACAATCCTAACATGCAGCTAAGTTGAGAACCACTGTTCTGCCCTATACCTCACATCACCTCCACAAAGAGACCAGTAGGGGATGGCAACATAAAACCCGTCTAAGAGAATCCAGGGCTTAACCCAAAAAGGAGAGGAGGAAATGTGACTTCCTTGCCTCCTGTCACCCTAACTTCTCAACATACATACCTGTATGGTCCGTTCTCAGCTTCTCCAGCAGTTCCTGCTACCCAAATCTAAGCCATGAGTGAGTCTAGGAATCCAGGAATCTGGATTTTAAGTATTTGTCGAATGAAAGTTTGAGCCACCTCTCTTAGCTCTAATCCCAAACAGTCAGGATTTGGTGAGCAAGGGAGGGCAGCCTAAGCCTTTGTGCCTCCCTGCTTCTCCTTGGGAAGCCACAGTTGAACCTGGGAGGTTCTCCAGACATGCTGTATACTCTCAGCTCCCTTGGAGGCTTGGCTGAAAAAGGCTGTAGTCAATCAATCTCTGTTCCTCTTTGCAATGTTCTCAGTACATGGAGAGGATGGGAAAGGGAACCACATCTAAAGAGGTACCTCATGTGAGAAATCCTCATTGACAAAACAAAGAGGCAAGAAGGGCCTGGCTCAGATGCCTCATTCACCTTTCAGACACCTCCTGGAGGGTTGGGAGGTGGGGTGGGCCACAAAGGAACTGGGTTCATTTTTCTTTACACAGGCATTCTTTATGTGAGGGATGATTAAGAGGAAGTGATGGGGAGTTTCCCAACTATCCCTAAGGGTCCAAACCTCAAGGGGTCAGGACAGACACAGGTAGAAATTTGGCAATTTCTGTTTTTGTTTTTTCTTTTTTGAGACAGTCTCACTCTGTCACCCAGGCTGGAGTGCAGTGGTGACATCGCAGCTCACTGCAACCCCCACCTCCCAGGTTAGAGCCATTATCCTGCCTCAGCCTTGAGAGTAGCTGTGACTACAGGCGTGGGCCACCATGCCCAGCTAATTTTTGTATTTTTAGTAGAGACAGGGTTTCACCACGTTGGCCAGGCTGGTCTCCAGCTCCTGACCTCAAGTGATCTGCCCACTTCGGCCTCCCAAAGTGCCAGGATTACAGGTGTGAGCCACCTTGCCTAGCCGAAATTTGCCAGTTTCTATCTGATTTCTTGCCCTGGGTTGACTGTGATAAACGGTGCTGCAGTGAGAGGGGCCAAGCTGGGACAGACCCTACTTCATCTAACCCTCTGAGTAGGGTACAGAGCCCAGGGTTCAGGGGCCAGGATTCTCCTCCTGCTGAGATCTGACAGATTCAATTCTCCACTGAGAGTAGGCAAAGGATTTCCACTGTCTCCTCAGGGCAAGGGGCCCAGTGATCTAACATGCAGCTAAAGATGTGCATCCATATAGAACTGGTTTCTATCAGGAGCCCCAGCCTCAGCTATCCCATGGGTGGGTCTCTAGCAAGAGAGGGAGAGGGTCTTACCTTCTGAGCAGAGCTTGCCACCATAGCCAGTGGTAGAACAGTCACAGGTGGGGTGGCCATCCAAGAGAAAGCAGATCCCACCATTTTCACAGGGACGCTCACCACAGGGTCCCTCAGCATCCAACTGGACACCCTGGCTCCCTAGAAGCCGAGGCTCCGAGTTTCCATACTTGAGATCCAGAATTAATCCCTTGAAGCCGGGCATGGCCTGTACTCCATCAAGGGTCAGGGCAGAAGGTCGTATGTCAGCAGGGACTCCACCAAGGAACAAGTCACTGACCACATCCATGTAGGGCCGCTGGGGCTGCAGCTCCCCAGACTGGCCCTCGCCGTCAAGCATCAGCACTGTGCGCAGGCGGTCGCGGCTCACCATGAGGAAGTGCCAGCTGCTATCATTCACCTGCTTGTTGGATAGCACAGCAGTCTCAGCACAGTCCATGCTGAAGCGGAGCTGAACGCGGCCATCCACCAGGGAGAGGCATAGGAAGTCGCAGACACCGCCATCATCCAGGTAGAGAAGCAGACCCGTAGAGACGTTGGTCTTGAACTGAAAACTCAGGTCGCTGCGCGTGCTAGCATCCCAGCGGAGGTAGCGGGCCCACTGGTTGGGGAGGCCCATGAACTCAAGGCCCAGGCAGAGCCCCAGCAGAGACCCCAGCAGGATGCTGACCTTCAGGGTGAAGAAAACCGAGTGGAGTGTGGAACTCATTGTGGCTGCTGGGACAGAGCCCAGAGGAGCAGACAGGCCAGGGAACAGCCCAGAGAGGATCTCTCCCTTTGGCAATAGAAGTGGGAGAGGAAGACAAGATGGAGATGGGGGGGACAGAAAGCACACAGGAGGAAGGCAGCACACACACAGATCCTGAGATGGTGGAGAGGGAGGAAAGTGTACAAGAGAGTCCCAGAGGGGCACACAAGCAAGAAATTGAATAAAGGCAGTAGAAAAAGATAGGACCAGCAGAAGAGGAGGAAAATCAGGTGGGGAAGTGAGGGACTAGAGTAAAGAGGAAAGCGTCTTTCTCCAAGAAAAGATCTCAGCTATCCATGTGGATCCGGAGGCCTTGACTCAAGGAGGAGAAGGTGCAGGAGAGTAGGAAGAAGTCTTCAGCAATGCACTCCTCCCAACGGACCTCCAAACGCCCTAGCCAGGGAGGCCAGGGACAGGGCCGGGGTGCTGTGATGGAGGAGGAGTGAGTGGTGAGGTGAGCCAGGTGACAGGTAGAAACAGGCCAAGGACCAGTCCTAAAGTTCTACCTCCTAGCAGCAGCAGGCTGTGGGGAGGAGGGCAGCTAGAAGCCCAATGCTCAGACAGAGCAGGGCCCAGGGCAGAGAGCAAGCAGACTCAGGCTTCATGGTGCGGCCAGAGGCAGTGCTGCCCATAACTTGCCTCCCAGGACTCCAGAGAAAAGACCTGTGGGAAGAAGGGGAGGGAGAAGGAGAGGAAGATTAGGGCCATATATCAGGAAAACATTGCATCCAAGTATTGATGGAATGCCGACTTCAAGCCAAGCTATTCTAGTGATTGCTACAGCGCTTAGTGCTTCAAACAGGAGGGAGGCTCCGGGTTCTTCCAGAGCTACTATAAGACCCGAGCCCAGGTCCTAACAATGCACTCAGGTTTTCCATATGTAAAAATAATGAAAATCCCCAAAGCCGTATCAGCACATTATTATAATATTCACATCACAAGGTCACATTGCCAAAATGTATTTTTAAGATAAGTGCTAACATTTTATGTATTCAAAGGCTCACACCTAATTTTTACTTATTTGCCGATTAAAAGCATGCAAATGACATTAAATTTTTTTCTAGATTTTTCCTTTTCGATTTGACAACTCACTGTAGGAAGCCTAAGGCAAAGTGCTACCCCTAAATTTGTGAAAGAAATGTTTATAAAAATCAGTAAAAATAAACTGGAAGGTGAGTAATGAGTAAAATAATCCTCCTCTCTTACTGAATATTGAGAGGAGGGTTATTTTACTCTGTAAAAAAAAAAA
>NW_016807225.1:4783328-4806284 GCF_001698545.2 Rhinopithecus bieti | reverse complement strand
AAAAAAAAAAAAAAAAAAAAAAAAAAAAGGCTGAGTTTGAATCCTAGCTCCTGTATGTGGCACTCTGAGAAAATTTCTCAACCTATTTGAGCTTCTATTTCCTCATTTGTAAAGTAGAGAAAATAATAGCCTCTTCCCAAGATTGAAGAGAGGAATCAATCCTAGCATAAGGCTTTTTTTGTTTTTGTTTTGTTTTGTTGAGACAGAGTCTCGCTCTTTTGCCCAGGCTAGAATGCAGTGGCATGAGCTTGGCTTACTGCAACCTCCACCTCTTCAAGCAATTCTTCTGCCTCAGCCTCCGAAGTAGCTGGAATTACAGGCATGCGCCACAACGCACAGCTAATTTTTGTATTTTTAGTAGAAACGGAGTTTCATCATGTTGCCCAGGCTGGTCTTGAACTTCTGATCTGCCCACCTAGGCCTCCCAAAGTGCTGGGATTACAGGCATGAGCCACTGCCACCAGCCACATAAGGCTTTATACATAGTAGGTGACCAACAAATCCTAGGTTTCTTCCTTTATTTCTGAAGTGGGAAGGGACAGGAGGAGGGGTTATTTGTGTATGTCTGTGTATGTGTGGATGTATGTATGGCTATAGAGTGAGCAATGTGTAAAAACAAAAATACTAAAACAGATTATGAAAACTGCAGAATGGATGACAACTGAATAGTTAAGAAATTTCTAGAGTGATACTGGATGGTTCCGAATGACCTAGAGTATATTACATGTATTTTATGATTATTTAGAAACAGTTAGAAATGTACCAGCATGCAGTTTGGTTTCTGAGGGCAGACTCTGGCCCACCTAACTAAGTTCTCTGTTCAGATCAAACAGTGAGTGTGATTTCTAGGAGCTGTGCAGGTTGCTGCTTATTACCTGGCACATTTGATAATTCACCATGGTCTCCATCAGAACATTGCTATCCACTATTTTTATGATAACCACATCAGCAAAGCTAGTTATTACCCCTTCTTTGAAGAAGAAGCTGTTGTTCCTTAACCAGGAACAAGCACCTATTCCCAAGGAACAAACAAACCCAACCAACAAGAGGCTGATTAAATCCATCATAAGGAAAGCCTTTGTTCTATAAAAGCCTTTGTCCAAGCAATGTTCCCTAAAGTGTGGCACAGGTGCTGTGCCAAACTTCCATAGACTCTGACAGGGAAGGTACCAGGTTCAAGAGGCAGAAGAAGAATCCCAGAGCCAGCAAACGAGACATGGAGTTTTATTGGGAGCTTACATCCAGAGGAGAGTCCAGTGGTGGAGAGCTGGGTAGGAGAGCTGCAACTGCTTGCAAAAGCATGCAGTTTACACAGCATATTTACTTAGCACCCTCCCCATAACAGTCCCTATCTGGCAACCTTCATTTACCCTAAAACAAAGGGCCTTGATCCTCTGTATAGCCAGTGTTCCATGGGACCGACCAGGGGCTCATATGTTGCTCATAGAGAAGGAACGAATCTCCTGGTTGGCCACTCCCAGGTTCCCTAGTTTGGGACATATATTTAAGTGCATCTGCCATGCAGGGTCATTCTCAGGGTATGCTCAAGTTATTGTTATCAAGTCCTTTTACCATACACACAGGTACCCCCAGTGGTTCAAGGGATGCTCAGCTGAGACATGGACACAGGAGTGTGCTGGTGCCAACTCACAAAGGCTTGTGAGAGCAAACTGCTAAAATTTCAAAAACTTTGACCTGGTTGGCATGACTTTGGTAGCATGAAATAAACAGGCAAGGAGTATTTACATCCCAGAAAAAAAGGCACATACCACAAAGAGTCTTTGAGAAGGTGAAATTTAAGTAAAGACCTGAGGCTATGCACGGTGGCTTACACCTGTAATCCCAGCACTTTGGGAGGCCGAGGCGGGTGGATCACCTGAAGTCAGGAGTTCAAGACCAGCCTGGTCAACGTGGCAAAACCCCGTCTCTACTAAAAATACAAAAATTAGTCCTGGTAGCAGGCCCCTGTGATCCCAACTACTCAGGAGGCTGAGGCAGGGAGAATTGCTGGAACCCAGGGGGCAGAGTTTGCAGTAAACCAAGATCGTGCCACTGTACTCCATCCACTTGTTCCAACAGAACAAGACTGTGCCTCAAAAGAAAAGAAAAGGAAGAAAAAAGAAAAGACTTGAAAGAGTGTGAGGGAATCAGCCACGTAAGTATCTGGAAAGAATGTTCCAGAAGCAATAGTCAATGCAAAAGAACTGAGACTGGAGTAAGCTGGTATATTTGAAGAACAGCAGGAGGTGGGTGCTGTTGGAGTGGAGTAAGTGGACAATACGAAGTCAGACGTGGATAACAGGAGGTTAGGACATGAAACACGACTCAATTTCTAAGAATATGACCCTTGTATGAGGTGAGGTATGCCAACCAAGTCAAAGAGCAACATCTCAATGAAAAGAGAAAACCCTTCAATTCAACTATTGATTGAGCTCCAATTCATTCCAGGCACTACCGGATCAAAGCAGAATAAAGACACCAATCTCACCCTCCAGGGCGTCACAAACTAGTGAGGGACAAGTTTACTTCAGAGACAGTAAAGCATGGCAATTAAGAGCCCAGGCTCTGGAACCAGATTTCTTATGGGGGAACTCCCTGGAGGCAATGACTGCTTCAACACAGTGCCTGCCACAGGGCCTCATCATGGAGCTGGAGTTTGGGAAGCACTTGTAGACAGAATGAACAGTAAAAGCAGAAGTGGAAAAGCATCCCTGTGGATTATTTGACTTCTGTTCCATGCAGTAGCCTCCATATAACCCGACTTTACACAAAGACGGCAATCCTGAGCCCCCATGCCTCTCTGGATGCCAACCTCACATGACCCCAATGAGCAAGGCAGCACAGGCTTAGTGACCTGGGGAAACCCTTGAATGAAAAACTGTGCTGCCCAGAAACATTCCCTTCTAGGGGAAGATCATGGGCACTTACCTAGCCTGCTTTGTTGGGGCCACACACCCCTTCCTGGCTGAGCCTCTCCATTTATTCAGTCCCTTGTCCTTCCCCTCCAGCCCAGACCAGCACTGAAGATACCACCGTTCCCTGCCCTGCATCGTGGGGGATCAAAAAGGCTGGCTGAGGAAACCCAAGCTTTCTTTCCCACAGGCAGAATCTAGTTTCAGAAGTGATAACATCAGAAGTGGGCTTATGTAGACTTAACCCTCGATGGTCTATCCACATTCTTTCCTACAGCCCTTCCATTTTATTCTTGGTTTTGGACATTCATGCTGCCTCTGGGAAATTGCCAAAATGGCCAAAAGCTAGAGATGCCCTTACACTAAATATTGCAGGCCTCCAACTGCTGCCAACGTTTATGCTTCAGCCTTCTTTGGCCCTCTGGTAGGGCATGCCAGACTCAAGAAATGGCAAAACAGGAGCCAGGGAGCCCTCTTCACCTGACCAGACAACTTCCACCCTCTGTTGAGCCATAGGAGAATGCAGGCAGCCACACACACAGGTGGTTTGCCCCAGAGCCTGCATGCAGGGCCCGGGATGGTGCAGAAGCTCAGAACACTTGTCTGTTGTGTGGGAATCAAGCAAGAGAGGGAAAGTGAGTGACATTATCTAATTGCCAGCTAATTTACATAATTATCGAACGGCACACTTTTTCTGTGGGGTTAACATCTTTGCAAATGTCTCATAAGCCGGCTGCTTAGGAGGCGACAGGGTGGTGCGGTGGGGGGGCTCACACAACTCTGACATGTGGGCTATTTGCCACAAGGGTGGCTCAGAAGATCTGGCTGCCATTTGCCCTCCCCATCCCTCCTCCCAATTCCATTGCTCCCTTTTCCAACTGCTTGGAGCTTTAGCTGAGCTTGAGACAGACTCAAGGAAGTCGGACTGTGTCTAGAAGTGGAATTTATTTAGGAAGTCATGATGATGACTGATCTTCTGCCCAGCCTTTGTGGGCATCCCACAGTCCCCAGGCGGGGCTTATCAGGTTTTCTTCCAGCAGCTTCTTATGACCTGCCCTCACCAGAACTGGAAAATCTCTCCAATGGCTCTCTGGTGGTTTTGCCCCATGTTCCCTGCACCCCTCACCCCACTTTGCAGATAAATGATTTTCACCACAAAACTTGCTCTGTGTCATTCAAGGTAAGGTTCATCCCAATCCCAAATCATATGATCTCAGTTTGGTCAACTGGGACATTCCAATCTCCTGGCCACAATGATTAGTTTCAAGATGGGTCTCTCACCCAAACTTGAAGTTGAATTTGAGTTAATGCTGGGACTTTCATTGGAATTATTGTGAAAAGGATCCTCTCTCTCTTCTTACCACATCATCATATTATTAGAGTGAAGCTCAAACTTGACAGACACCATCATTACTGGTGAAGTATGATCCATCTCCACCATTGGAGAGGATTTTGTCTAATAATGAAAACAACAAAGAAGAAATCAGAGCCAAGAAATAGATACAAACAGATTTCTAGTGATGTTGTTTTAACACCTAGATCAGCCAGAACTGAAGCCCAATGAATCCTGTGACTTCCATTACATGAACCAAAACTTTTTTTCCTTCAGCAAGTTTGAGTTGGGTTGTGACCAAGAGCCCTGACTCATACACTCCTAATACTGAACCATAAAAAAAAAACTCTTGTCACTGACAAACTAGCAGAAGCTTCCATCTCATATGGCCACCTACACCCAGAAGGACTCCCTGTAACCTGAGCCTCGTGTCTTACCCACCTTCGCCATCAATGCTCTCCACACCCATTCGCCCATGCACTTGAACAAAGGCATAGGATACGGGCATGTTTCTTCTCTCCTTGTGTGTTTTGGAGGTGGACAGAGGCTTGTTCTTATACAAGAACCTCAGAAATGTGCTCCCTCAACTAAACTATACCTCTCCAGACACCACACCATTAGGGCAACCTCACATAGTTAGCACTATCTACCTTAATACAACAGCAAAGACTCTACTGCAGGTAGTGAGGGAGGTTAAGTCATGAATTCTCTCAAAGATACAAAAGTAGTTCAGAGTAGTGAGAAAGAACATGGGCTTTGGAGGCAGGCAGAGCTGAATTTAAACCCAGAGTCTCGTTTCTATAGCTACTGAACTTTGGACAACTCTCTTGAGTCTTTGTTCATCAAAAAAAAAAAAAAAGGGGAGGGGGGGAATAATACCTATCTCATAGGGCAGTTTTGAACTTTATTAAATTTAAAATCTATAAAATGTAACTACTTTTGGAAAATTATGCTGGCAGTATCTACTAAAGCTGAACATTTTCACCCCAGGACTCCACAATTATCCTTTTAGGTATATACCAACAGAAATGCTTACAAATGTCCAACTGAAAATATGCATGAGAATGTTCATGGTAACACTATTCATAATAGCCAAAACCTAGAAAATCACCCAATGTCTATCTGCAGTAGAGTGGATAAGTTGTAGTTTATTCGTTCAAAATACTATAGAGCTTTGAGAATGATTGCTCTTCATCTCCAGACAGAAGCGTGGATGAATCTCACGTACACAACATCGAGCAAAGTAAGACACAGAAGAACACAAATTGTATGTGCTTCATTTATGTAAACCATAAAAAGAAGCAAAATTATTTGTTTTATGCTGTTAAATGTCAGAATAGTGGTTAATGACTAGAAGAAGGCAAAGGGGTAAAGGAATCCTGTTTCTTGATCTGGGTGATGCTGCATAATGTGTTCAGTTTGTGAAATTGCAACAAGGGAGCTGTATATTTACAATGTATGTGCTCTTCTATATGCATGCTATATTTCAAAAAAAGCAACTTAATATGCTTCCTGATACATATACATGTTAATCTATTATTTTTGTTATGTCACTTGAAGAAAGGTTTTAAAGAAAATTATTACTAGTTCCTGTTTTTTAGGCTGGAACCTCCTTCTTAACAGTTCCCCAAGCCAAAACCAACCTCTCTTCTAGAAAACTAGGGGCAAATATCCACCATGCTTTGCAATAGGAAGCTCACTGTCCTCTCTTTTCAGCTCACTCTATACCCTAGTCCTCTCTCTCATAATTTGGTCATGTTTAGGAATACCACCCTTCTTGCATCTTCTCTTCTTTTCCTGAAATCTGAGGAGCTGAACCTAGTCTTAGTCACCAAGTTTATACCATCCTGAGTTCATCACCCTTACCCTTTAGGAAAAAGAAGGAGAAATAGCCTCCAAGGACCTTAATTCCGTTCTTAACAAATGGACACATAGAAAACGGCATTTGAAGTTTATATTGTGCTGAAAGGCGGATGGAGATGGGGAGAGACAGGAAGAGACTTTTTTTTTTTTTAAACTTTTAACCTGTAACCCTTTTTTTTTGGTACTAAAACTAAGTTTTCACAAGAACTAAGAAGTCATGTCAGGCTAACCTAAATTCCTTTTCTGTCAAGAATACTGATCTGTTATGGTAAAGATATACAGGAGTTATATATGGACTTCAGCAGATCTTCTCATGATATGAGGACTGTGAGGCAGACAGACCAAGAAGACGTGTCACTGGCTAAAGAACAGCATTCAAAGAAGGTGTGAGCCCATTAGGACACAGGCTCTTGTGGGAGGTCAGGCCTGATCTCATCTTTCATGTTTATCAAGAGCACCAGTGAAGAGGGAGAGAGTCAAATAGTCATGTGTGTAGATGAACTGACACTGACAGTTATGAGTGTGCCAGGTGAGGCTGAAGGGACCCCAAGAGATCATGGTAGGCTAAAACTACACCCTATATCTAATAAGACAAAATTTGATGGAGATAAATGGAAGTAATACAACTTGATCCTCCAATATAAACAACCCATAAGGATGGAAGGTACAATTTGTAACTATACAGTAAGCAAGAATTGAGAAATTAAATTGACACAAAGACACACACACACATACACACACACACACACACACACACATATAAAAGCATTTGTGGCTGCTAGATAATCAAATGTAATTTTAGACTATATTAATTGAAATATAACTTACAGGAAGAAAGAGATCATCATCTGTGTCAATCTGACACTGGTCACCGAATTTTTATTCTGAGTCACACTCTTTGAGAAAGGTGTAGGTAAGCCAGAAGGTAGTGAATGGAAAGAAAGTTTTTCGTTCATTTTGTTTAACCATGGAGCACTCATGTTCCAGACATAAAGATAAAAAAAAAAAAAAAGCTCAAGCCCTGAAAGGCACTTATATATTAGTAGAAAGGAAAGACATGAGCCTAAATAATAAAAGGAGGCGGACCAAATGTGAGAAGCAGACTCTGCCAAGTGCGGGCTTGATATGGTGATGGTTAGCCTCTAGGGTCCAAAGTGGAACACTGGTGCTAGGATAAGTGCCCCTCTCATGCTGGCAGGATAATGTAGTGGTTAAAGGCACGGACTCTGGAGCCAGACTTCCTGGGTTCAAACCTCAGACCTGCTACTTGATGCCTATGTGACCTTGAGCCAGTCACTTATCCACTCTGTGCCTCTGTTGTCTTCCCTGTGAAACAGAGATGATAACAATGAATTATCATATGTAGGCACTTAGTACAAGTGAAAGCCCTTAGGACAATGCTCTGCACAAATAAACACCACATAAATGTTATCTACTGTTGCTGTCCACTGTTGTCCTTGATGCTTATTATTTCATGCTAGCAGCATGGCTAATGTTGGTGTCTTATGGGGTATATGAGTCCGTTCTCAAGCTGCTAATAAAGACATACCTGAGACTGGGTAATTTATAAAGGAAAGAGATTTAATGGACTTGCAGTTCCACATGGCTGGGGAGGCCTCACAATCATGGCAGAAGATGAAGGAAGAGCAAAGGGACACCTTACATGGGGGCAGGCAAAAGAAAGCTTGTGCAGGGGAACTCCTCATTATAAAACCAACAGATCTCATGAGACTTACTCACTATCAGGAGAGCAGCATGGGAAATATCTGCCCCCATGATTCAATTACTTTCCACTAGGTCCCTCCCATGACATGTTGGAATTATGGGAGTTACCATTCAAGATGAGATTTGGGTGGGGACACAGCCAAACCATATCACGGGGACTGCTTAGGGAGAGTAAGTGGGGTAGATGGACTTCTTTCAAATTTCATTCCAATGTCACAGACAATGTGGAGAGTCATACGTGAGTCTCTATAGGAGAAATCTTTGGAGGTGTCACGGTGTTTGGGCTAACACAGGCAGCGCAGCAGTGGCAGAAGCAGTGTCTGCAGGAGAAGGAAGCATTCTTAAATTGGAAGAAAGATCCCACAGTTTCTTTATTGCCCTCCAGGATAGAATTTTCTCTAGTGAATGGAAGCTCTACAAAGAGTATTTATGTCTTTATCTTAGAAGCAGATTACCTCCAAATGAAGTGGGCTCCCTGTTACTGGGGATGACCCAGAAGAGACTGGACGTCTTTAGGGGTTGTATGTCCAGTACTAAGAAGTTCTATGCAAGGAGCACAATACAGTCCAGAGGAACAAGATTACTCAGGGCTGGCGTGGTAAGAGGTTTCTCAGAGGAGAGGAACCTGCAAGGAAACCTGAAGGACAAGTAGGGCATAAGCAACTGGGGAAGAGAAGTCTGGTGTCAGGGAAAGACCACTAGATTGGAAGTCAGAACCAGACTGTCTTTCCACTAACTATTGGCCAAGCAACCATATGGATACCTCTGGACCTATTCAATTTTTTGTTCTTCTCCTGTAAATTGGGAAGAACAATGAATACACCTTCCAGGATGTGCACATCAAAGACTACACAAAGGACAGAAATAATCATGCCTTCTTACCACACCTTGACAATCTTCTAAGGTTCATACCAAAAGCAACTCATAGCAACAGTCTCTTTTCCACCTACCACCTCTACTGTATCCCCAAGGTAGCCTAGTTGTTGCACCCGGAGTTATCTAGTGGGTAAAATCCAACAACAACAACAACAAACTCCCCCACACACACCAAAGAATCCAGGTCTTGTAAGGTGCCAACAGGCTCCCCAGCAACCTCAGTACAGCCAGGGACCCAAGAAGCTGTGGCCATTTACTCTTCAGCCTCCTGCCTTCTCTCATCCCCTCCTCTCTGGCCAGTGGGCCTCCCCAGCCTGGAGTTCCCAGCCACGGTTTGGAAAGCCATCTGGCTGCTGGGAGAGTTAATAATTTATAATGAAGATAATCACCCTTCTAGATCCTCCCCTCTTGGGACCATTAAAAAAGATTCAATTGAAAGCCAGTGAGTTCTTTACATAAGGGGATAAGGAAGGGAAGCGGGGAGGGCTGGGGGAGAGAGAAAAAATGGAGAGGGAAAAGGAGGGGAAAATGAACTAGGTGCCTAGCTGATCTTTCCCCACAAAGGGGGTAAGGGGAGAGGAAAATTATTCAGCCCTAGAAGACAATCTTATCCAGCTTTCGCAGCACCAGCCCAGCAAGAGTGCAATTTACGAGTCTTTTCTCCTAGCCAACTCTCTCCACACAAAGAGGGGGAAAAAAATCAAACACATGTAAGAGAAGGGGAGAGAGGCGCAGACAAGAGAAAATAAGCCTGCCCAGCAATCATGCCTGGGGCTGCTGGGAGGGCTCTCTCTGTTCTCTTTCCAGGACACAGTAAAGCCCCCACTGTGCTAATTATTCCCATTACTTGACAAATTCTCCATTAATGGAGCAAGAGGTGCCAGAGCTGGAGAGGAGAACAGAACAAACTGGCAAAGGCTCTGGACAGACTTGAACTGTGTGAACTCAGACCAGACATGCGGCCTGGCACAGCCGCATCTACAGGGCACACCTCACAGGTATAAGGCACAGACCACACCTCCTGCAGGGCAATGCGATGCCAGGGGGCAGGAAGCAGGGGCAGGACTGTGCCCACAAAAGGTATCTCCAGGAAGGGTTACAATGCGGGTGAAGGCTGAGCCTGGGAGCCAGGAGCAGATGACACACAGCCCCTAGAAAGGGGACAGTGTAGATCAGTGTGCTCAGGACCCAAACCCATGGCAATTTGGACCTTCTGTGATTTTGGAAAGCCACTAGAAAGGCTCCTACACAGTTCCCCCAGCACACACATCTTACAACACCAGCAGCAACAGCAAACACTCATATTACACTTGCCCTGGGCAATGTGCTATGCCAAGTATGGTACACGTGAAGTCATTTAATCCTCTATGAAGTAGGAACTATTATTATCCCTATTTTGGAGATAAGTAAACTGAGGCCTCTGGAAAATTAAGTCATTTTTCCAAAGTCACATGCTAATAAGAGTGCAGATCTCAGCTCCTCGCTTCCAAAATGACAATGAAGAGAAGGAACAACAGTCATGGCAAAAAAGGACCACAGCCATAGTCAGCCTATTTATTGCACGAATTTGACCCTATGTGTAGCCAAGGACAAGGCCATTAAGAAGCTCATCATCCAAAACACAGCAGAGGCTGCAGCCATCCGGACATGTGTGAACTATGTATCTTGAAGGCTTTTGTGCCTCCCAAGCTGTATGTGAAACAACATTACTACGTAAGTAGTGCCATTCACAGCAAGGTAGTCAGGAATCACTGTGATGCCTAGAAGGACCAAACACCCTCACCCAGGTTGGTATAGGTGCAGTGGTTTTGAAACCGTTCTTTGGGACTCTGTAGGGTTTCACCCTATAAAATCTTGAAGACCACTGTGGTCATCATGGTGGAGGCTGGGAAGCAAGATCCACCTCCTACTTCTGCAGAGAAGCTCTACTTTTAACTGTCTTATATTTTGTGGTTTACTTCTTTTTTTTTTTTTTTTTTTTTTTTTTTCAGAGTCTCAGTGGCTTCAGAAAGGAAAGCCCTGTTATAATGGAAGGAACCCTGGTCAAAGGGTCCTGACAGTTGAGCTCTAGTGCCAGTTCCACCACCATCCAGTTGTGTAATCTTGCACGCTTGCTTGATGATCCCTGGGGTTCTTCTTTCTTCATCTATTGAATGAGGGGTTTGGGCTGGCGATCTTCTCTGTCTTCTCCAGCTCTGATATTCCTCATCTTCCAGGAGGGGCATCTGTGCCCTATTCTACTGCCAGGGGTGAAGTTCTAGAACTGGTCTGCTGGTGATCTGAACCAGAATCCCTCCCTTGAATCCTTCAAACTTCCATCTGCTTTCTTCCCTTAGTCCAGTCAGCAAGCGCATGTCTATGGGACCATCCCTAGAATCTCCTACTTTCCCCTCAAAAAGCCACAGAGGAGCTGTCATTTGCACAAATGTGCAAAACATTCTTGAACAGATTTTCCTTTTACTCATACTAGCTCAAGACTGAGTCTTACAACTTTTACCAGCCTCATAGATCTGAGTATGAGGGAACTATCAGTAAATACTCATGTGGGGGACACATTCCTTGAGGTTATCACCCTCTGCATGAAATGGAGTTACTCATTGTTGGCCTAGATTCCTCTGCAGTACATTTCAAGGGGTGTCCCTGCCCCAAGGTTCTGGTATTCTGGGATTCAGTTAAGAGCTAGACTAGAGTCAGATAAAACTGGATCCTCATTCCAGAGCTCTACCACTGAGGCGCTTCGTAACCTCTGACAATTACCCAATCTCCCTGAACCTCAGTGTTCTCGTTTGTAAAATGGGAGAGGTAATATTAGCACTTACATCAAAAGGGTGTTGTGAGGATTCAGTATAGAATAAAATGCAATAGGCTCCCAGCACAGACTGGTAGATAACAAGCATTCAATAAATGTTAGCCATGCCCATTATCATCATTACTATTTTTCTGTTCACCTTACTCACACTATGATTTTAGAGATCTAGCCAGGCACAGTTGCTCATGCCTGTAATCCCAGCACTTTGGGAGGCCAAGGCAGGCAGATCACTTGAGGTCAGGAGTTCGAGATCCCCTGGCTAACATGGTGAAATCCTGTCTCTACTAAAATACCAAAATTATCTGGGTGTGGTGGCAGATGCCTGTAATCCCAGCTACATAGGAGGCTGAGGCAGGAGAACTGCTTGAACCTGGGAGGCAGAGGTTACAGTGAGCCGAGATCACACCATTACACTCCAGCCTTGGCAACAGAGTGAGACTCTGTCTCAAAANCTCCCAGCACAGACTGGTAGATAACAAGCATTCAATAAATGTTAGCCATGCCCATTATCATCATTACTATTTTTCTGTTCACCTTACTCACACTATGATTTTAGAGATCTAGCCAGGCACAGTTGCTCATGCCTGTAATCCCAGCACTTTGGGAGGCCAAGGCAGGCAGATCACTTGAGGTCAGGAGTTCGAGATCCCCCTGGCTAACATGGTGAAATCCTGTCTCTACTAAAAATACCAAAATTATCTGGGTGTGGTGGCAGATGCCTGTAATCCCAGCTACATAGGAGGCTGAGGCAGGAGAACTGCTTGAACCTGGGAGGCAGAGGTTACAGTGAGCCGAGATCACACCATTACACTCCAGCCTTGGCAACAGAGTGAGACTCTGTCTCAAAAAAAAAAAAAAAAAAAAAAAAAAAAAAAAAAAAAAAAAAATTCAGAGCTCTCTCCCATACGTTGTGTAGTAGTTTGTACTAATGTCCCAAATTCTTCACTCTCCCCATCTCCACACCCATGGCAATTTAATATCACTGGGCCCAGCCCTGGACACTAAGCTCAGACATGAGACTTGCTTTGGCTGAATGGTATGTTAGCAAAAATGACACCAGCAGAGGCTTGAAAAGCATTTTCATATTTTCTGCTTGCTCACTCTTGCTCCTTTGCCATGAGAACATTCCCACGCTCGCCTCCTAGAGGATGAGACACATAGAATAGAACTGTCATCCCAGTTTTCCTGGCCAAGGCTTAAACTCTATGACGTTCTAGAGACGCAGTCCTGAGGCAGCTAAGGAAACTTAGGTCCAAGTCTTAGCTCCAAATTTACTACAAGCACTTAACATAGTAAGTTAAGTAGAATGGAACTTCCAAGCCTATAAGTGCCACGATGTACTTCAGCCTCATCTGCTTCAGTGTTAACTGCCTATGCTGAAGGACGTCACCACAGAGAACCAAAGAGGTGGGAGGTGCTCTGGTGAGAGCCCTAGGCTAGTGGGTGTGCAAAGTCAGTGAGCCAGCACAGCTTCCTGTGCTGTGAGCTGAGAATGGAAAACAGGTAATACTCACAGAAACCATCATATGTAACATGCACGGAGCAAACAAGTAAGTACTAACTGCATACAGCAATGATCTCATAAGCCTGATTAGGAAAGCTAGGCATATATAGCTAGGTATATAAAGTACATAAAGGTATATAAAGCTAGGTATGTAAAGTAACTCTCTCTTATCTAACCTCCATATGACAAATAAGGTGTTATTTTTTTTTTCAACTCCCTTCTACCTATGAAGAAACTGAAGCTCAGAGACAGAACATGGTTCGTTCAGGGTCACAAAAGAGTAAGTGATGCAAATGAATCTTAAATTCAAGCTTTTGAATGATAAGCCCCATATTTCTATCATATATCACACTGATTACTATTATACCACTGTTTCTGGGATATTTTAGATAAGGTGGCAAAATACATGAATCTTCCCTTCACGTGTTCACAGCACATTTCACTAATCAATCATTAATTAGTCATGGTACCATAAGGTTGAGCCCAGAGAGAGCTTCAGAATCTTTCTCAACCCAACAGTCCGAGCAGTGCTACCTTCCCATCAGTTGCAATGGGCATATGAAATAAAACCTATGGGCTCATCCTGCAGTAATTAAATGCATTTGGATGGCACACAATGGGCCCACCTATGCCCTATAACAGTTAGTTATTATATAATATCAAACCTTCTCATCTAGGGCTGCTAATCCAGGATTGTAATAATTTGAATACAGTTTCCATGATCCTCAAAAGATAGAAGTACCAATTATATATTTCTCTACTAAGTTTCAGGTTTTACTTAACAACAAAAAGTATTTCAAAGTTTTTTAAATTAAAAAGTCAGTATATTTTTCAAACCCAAGGCTCAAAAAAAGTATTCTATCAGCATGGCTTCAACTTCTGGGCTCACTGGATAATTCTGGAATGTTTATGGTCCTTTGTTTATGATCCATTATTATACAGTCAGGACTAATACAACCTGCAATTTTGCATTAGTTGTCCCACTTTCCTTATTAGTACCTATTTATATCTTAGCTTTCAAAAACCTGTTATGCTTGAAAGGTAACAAAACTGCCTGTCTTTTTAAAATACCCATCTTTCTGCTATGCCAGGATGGGCATTTGTTATTCCAGGTTAGATAAATCTTTTAATACATGCAGAAAGGTGAAGGTGACAAGAGGGAGTTAAGCAGTCACAACCTCCATTTCATTCAACACAACACACACTTATTCATTCAATCAACAAAACTCTAATAAATATCTGCTACTTGGGCCGGGCACGGTGGCTCATGCCTGTAATCCCAGCACTTTGGGACATGGAGGTGAGTGGATCATGAGGTCAGGGGATCGAGATCATCCTGGCTAACGCGGTAAAACCACATCTCTACTAAAGTTACAAAAAAATTAGTCGGGTGTGGTGGCACGAGCCTGTAATCCCAGCTAATCAGGAGGCTGAGGCAGGAGAATTGCTTGAACCCAGGAGGCAGAGGTTGCAGTGAGCCGAGATCAGGCCACTGCATTCCAGCCTGGGGGAGAGAGCAAGACTCCATCTCAAGAAAAAAAAAAAAAAAAAAAAAAAAAAAAAAAAAAAAAAACCTGCTACTTGCCAGGCACCCTGTAAGTTCCTGGAGTCCCAAAGATCCCAGTCAGAGTTTAGTGGGTGAAGGGAGATAGACATGTGAGCAATAACCATAAGGGGATGTGATAGATACTTAAAGAATGAGTGGTTTTGCCAGACCTGGCCACAGGGTAGGTGTCCCAACAGAAGGAAAATCGCAAATAAAGACAGTGAGATAGGAAAGATCATGGGGTGTTCAGGAAGCCATAAGAAGTTCTACCTAGCTGGAATGTAGGATGGGTGGGAAGGAATAGTGGGAAAAAAAATGTAAGGCTAAAAAGTCATGTCGGGGGCAGAGTTCCAAAGGTCCTGGATGCCAAGCTAAGAAAGTCTTGGGGAGCTATTGGAAGATTTTAAACAGACGGAGTGATGGAACTAAGTCTGTGTTTTCGATGGTGTGGGACCTGGTTTTGAAAGGAATACAGCAGAACACAGAGAGACTAATAAGGAGGCCATGGCTCATATCCAGGGGAGATAGGACGGGGGCCCGAGCTTGATCCCCATGCCTAGTTCTCAGCCATCCATGGCCATTCTCCATACACCTGGGCAGCCAGGGTGTCCCAATATCTGAGGCCACATCCATTCCAGATACATAATCTGAAAGAGTGAGAACAGAGAACATAGCAAATAGCCTCCTCTCTAGACTCTGTACCTTACCTTGGAACTGCCTGAATTTCAGAATTCCTGATCCTGTCCCCGGTCAGCATGTCCAGCCCTCCCAACCTCTGGCCACATCTCTACATAAGCCAGTCCCTTTGTCCTCCTATCCCTCAGGGAAAGAGTTATCTTGGATGCTTCAAATCCTCCATGGAGTTCAGGGTGCTCTGGGGATAGTGGACCAAAGTAGAAGCTTAGCAGGCACAACCCAGCGCTGAAACCTGAACATCCACCTCCAACATCATCAGAACAAAGGATAGCCAGATGTTTGAATCCACTGGGTGCTCTAAAAAGCAGCCATCCCATTTTAAGCATAACGGGAAAAAAGTACTACTACATTTGATACAAGCACATTTAGGAGGGTGGGAGGCAAACGACCTTCAAAAGAAATTTGACAAGAATTGATCCAGCAAAATTAGTCAAGCCCACATTTCCAAACATGTGCTCTATAGAAAACCAGTCCTACAAAATGCTCTGAAGGCAAAAGAGAAAAGAAAGAAAATACACATTTTAGAAGCATCAAACTATTTTCCCCATTTTAGAGATCACAATGAACAACAGAATACTAAAGATTCCAAGAGGCCTTGGAGGAAAGAAATCTGAATGAATGCTTCAGCTTCCCCATTTTGCAGGTGGACAAACTGAGGTCTGAAACATTTTCACGTGGCTGTGCATTGTTAGTTAGTGTTCCCAACGCTGCAAGTGAAGTCAAGCAACCATCTGGCAAGCACTGTGTCTCACACTTGACGAATACCTAGTCATCCTGA
Organism: Rhinopithecus bieti; assembly: GCF_001698545.2. Taxonomy (NCBI): domain Eukaryota; kingdom Metazoa; phylum Chordata; class Mammalia; order Primates; family Cercopithecidae; genus Rhinopithecus; species Rhinopithecus bieti. The sequence goes on along the minus strand of NW_016807225.1, from coordinate 4,790,242 downwards.
TTAATATTCAAGAGGACCCTAAATATTTGTTGAGTGACATTACCAAAAATAAGTTTGGAATTCTTTTATGTGGAGATGGATATACTAACTTGTAAATTTTTCATCATGCATTTACTCATCCACTCAGATATATTTATTGAGGACCTATTATGTTCTGAGTGTGCTGCTAGCACTGGGCATAAAGCTATGAATAAGACAAGTCCAGCCTTGACTACCAGGAGCTTAGAGCTTAGTGGGAAAGTAAAGATCAAGAACTTCAAAAAGTAGTGAGAGGCTCTGCAAAGACATAAAGTGTAGGTCTGATGTGCCCCACCCCATCCACCTTTCTTGTAGAGCCTCTCTTTCCAAGGATGGATGTTATTTCTATTACTGTATCTTCATTTAAATAGTTTTCTTCCCACACTCACCCTCTGGCTTCCTTATTTGTAGTGCCAAAAAGAAAAAAAAAAGTTCCCAACACCCTGCCAGAGTAAAAGCAATTGTGAAATCCCAAGTATAGTGCAGATCTGTGACCACCTCCCCCTAAAACTATCTCCTCGTGGGGAAGCATCTGCCCTCCTCAGTTAGTCCGGAAGAGAGAAGCACCCAAAGTCTCATTCAAGGCAACGTGGCGGCTGGTCTTTACAACACCTTCCCAAAATAATAAGGCTTTGAGGGAGTTTACCTCGGGTGAGCCCACGCTCTTCTAGCAGCTGTGTGTGTGTGTGTGTGTGTGTGTGTGTGTGCGCGCGTGTGTGTCCTTTATTCCTAAGGCTAGGACCTTCCTGCTCCAGCAGCTGCTCTCTGGCCCTGGGTAGCCAACTGCCTCCCGATGCCTCTTTTGAATTCTTCCCTCTGTGCCCTCCAGAGTTCCCGCTGTTCATATTTGACTCCTTGCAATACAGAAAGCTACGTCTTCTCTAATCAAATGATTTATTTGCCAAACACTCTGTGTTGGGGCCATGTGTATCCCAGGATGGGAGCAGAGTAGACAGCATCCTTTCTTCCCCTCTGCACTTACGTCATCATTCAAGGGCCTCACGCCATCTGCAACCCCACCTCTCTCCCTCTTCGCAGCTCTCACCTACCACTTGTAGTCAATTACGTTACTGTTCAGAAATATTCACTCATGGTCCCCTTCTGCCTGCATGGGTGGAGTCTATTTCCCCATACCTTGAATTCTGGCTTGGCCACATGATTTGCTTTAGCCAAGGAAATATTAGTGGGCGTGACACGACCAAAAGTTTGAAAAGTGTTTGCTCTGTGGTACCTCTGTCCTCATGATGAGATGAGCATGCCTGGTCTAGCCCACCAGTTCCAAGAGGTCAATGACCAGAGCTATTCCAGCCACCCACCCCAACTATGATCACCCAAACCCCATCCAAACTGCAGGTGCAAGATCAGTGGAATTACCCAGATGAGTATGGCCTAGATCAACTGCCTCCAGGTGTGGAAGCCAAACCAAGGCTTAGTAGTGCATACCACCCAGTTTTCTGTGATTGTTTGTTATGCAGTGATATCTGCATATATCACCCCAAGATTACTCTCCCACATCCACTGAGATATGTAACTGGCTATATTTCCCTCTGCACCCTGACTCCCACTATGGTGATCAATGCCCATGTGCTCAATGCCCTGGCTTCATGGCCTTTGTGCCTCCTCTCCAGTAATCTGCACTTTTTTCCCCACTCCCTTATCACTGATCTGGACTTCAGTCCCACCCAGAATTACCTCTCCAACAAATACCTATCTCAGAAAAATCTTATTTCTATGTCCTGTCTCTTCCTAACCCTCCTTGCTAACCTGACCAAAGCTATATGGCACCCTAATCTCTTCACTCACAGTCTATCACCCCTCCCATACTCCATTCTCTTCACTTCTTACCTATAAGAGGCTTCAGAGTCAATCATTCCCTCATCCCCTGAACTTCCACCACCTTCTGGTTCTCTATCTTGAGGAATCTAAGCGACCACTTCCCCTGCTCTTGAGTAACAAATAGGTACTAGAAATCAAAACCCCATCTATGCCAACAAATGCAACTACAGTATGGTTCTGTCACTCTCAACCTCAGCTACTTAGCAATCCTTCAACTTTTTCCCAATATGCTCCTTTCTCCAGCTCTTCCAAACCCTTTTCCCCTTCCTCATTCAGCAGATGCCGCAGGGGATCCTTTTTTACTGAAAAAAAAAAAATTGAGGCTTTTAGGCACGAAGGCCTGTGCTTCTCTCCCCCCTGGCTACTCACTTTCTCTCCTACCTACCTTCCCTACTTCCCTTCTCAATGAAAAATGGTCCCTTTAAAACTGACTTCTCCCCAGTGCTCCTTCTCCAAGCCCTGCGACCTCCCTGGGACCCTGTTCTATCAACACTTTCTCGAACCTCTACAGGTTCCCCACTCGCCCCCTGCCCCCAGCAGCATGCCAGTTACCTTATAAGAAAACAGGACTCTTCCCTCTTCCCTCGCCTTAAAGATATTCTCTGTAATCCTTTTCTCCATCAAAACTCATCATCTCCATTTCTCCCTTTCTATCCTCATCCTCTGCATTCCGGCTTCTGCCCCCACATGTCCCTGACTCACACAGCTCTCCCCAAAGTTACCAGTGGCTTCCAAAATACCATACCAGAGCTTCTTCTCAGTTCCCACCTCCCAGGCCTTCCTGCTGCATCTGCTGCTGTCGGGCCCCCTTCCTGGCATGTTCGGGTGCTTCCCCCTCCTCCCTCTCTGCACACCTTTGAAAGGCACTCTCAGGTGCTCCTTTTCTCCCTGCCACTCTTCAGATACCCTTCAGATGTCAGGGTCCATGGAGCTCCATCTCCAGATCTCTTCACAAACTACCCACTCTCCCTGACCCTCTTAGTCCTGGATGCCCCCCAGACAACTCAGACATACTCTGACTACAACTAAACTCATTGTTTTCCTCCTTCACATCCTCTCTTAACTGTTCCTTCTGAATTTATCTTCCTTAGTATTCTCATTCATTCACTCAGTAGGCCCAGCTAGCAACCTGAGCATTATCCCACTCTCTTCATCTCCTCTCTCTCATACTCTCACATCCAATCAATTTTCTTATGTTCTGATGCTGTCTCCTCAATATCCCTCCTTTCCTTCTCTCTCCTTTTCTCTTTCTATACCCCTCTCCCCTTCTACCCTCCATCCCCATCCACCTCAGTAACTCAGTTCAAACAGGTCTTCATCAGTTGGATTATTTCAAAAGCCTAATAGCTGATCTTTGTACTTCCAACCTCTCCCTCCTTCCAACTCTCCTAATGTACTGCTTCCAAGCCAGAATTAACTTTCTAAAACTCACATTTAAGCAGATCACTCCCAGGCTTCTAAAGAAGCTCCTTGCTGCCAATAGGAAAGAGTCCAAGCCCCTTAGATTCAGATTCTAGGAACAAATAACATTTTTGAAAACTCACCAGATACCCAGCACTGTGCTCATCTTATCCTTGCATAAATCCACTGATGTATTATTACCTCCACTTTAGAGATGGGGAAAATTAAGACATCGAGTCTAAGTAACTTGTTCGAGGTCACACGGCTAAGAGGCAGGGCCAAGATGAAACCCAAGCCTTCTAACTTGGATCAGGGTGCTTTCCACTGAGTCCTTTATTGGTCAGCCTTTGAGATTAATAATTTGGACTTGGGCTACAAGGTCGTCTGTGTTTATCTGATGAGGTTTCTCAACAGTGGCCTTTTACAAATTCTCATGCTATTCAGTGTCTCCTGGAAACCAAAATCTCAGTGGACCTCACTTTAAGAGGTCTAATTTTCTAATCCCACTAACCTTAAATTTAACATTGGGTTAAAAATCTCAGCATCAGATGTCACATAAAATTTCCAGTGATTCTCCCTATCCCCTGGAAATAGTCACCCTGTATATTGGACAGGAATTGTTGGGGGCTGAACTGCATCCCCTCTCCCATCCAAATTCCTAATCCCCAGTACCTAATGTGACTGTATTTGGAGTTAGATTATTTAAAGAGCTAATTAAGTTAAAATGAGGTCCTTAGGGTGGACCATAATCCAATCAACTGGTGTCCTTATAACAAGTGGTAACTTGGACACAGATACACGCAGAGGGAAAGCAATGTAATGACACGGAGAGAATACAGTCATCTGCCCACCAAGGAGAGAGGCCTCAGAAGAAATCAGTCCTGCCAACACCTTGGACTTCAACCTCTAGAACTGTGAGAAGATAGACTTCAGCTGTTTAAGTCACCCAGTCTGTAGTAGTTTACTATGGCAGCCCTCAAACCAATACAGAAGGGCTCTCTTTCAGAAATCCTCAAGCATTAAAGGAAATTCTCACAGCTTAGGTACTCCGGCACTTCTGACTCTTCCAATCCCAAAGGTAAGAAAAAGAAATGAGGGAAGGTAGAGAATCTGAAAAGCCAAGGAAGGCCATGCCTTACAGATGCTACACATTAGAATTGTGATGCAATTTCATTCTTCTTAGCAACTGATTGAGGACTCCTGGGGCCTTTGATATTGCTTTATTCTAGAAGGATTAAGTTCTCAGAGAGAATTAATATCCCAGAAAATGGAGATGCTTTCTAACCAGGACTGGGGGTCTACCCTGTGGCATCTGGCCAGGTTTTCAGACTTATAGATGTCATGGGGAAGTAAAATTTGATCCCTCCAAAAAGAGAATGTGCCTAATAAGGACATAAGATTACTTTTTTATTTCATCAAGTAAAGACTTTAGGAAAAAAAGAGAGAGAGATAGGGTCTTTCTTTGTTGCTCAGGCTGGAGTACAGTGGCGTGAGCATGGCTTACGATAGCCTCAAACTCCTAGGCTCCAGTAATCCTTCCACCTCAGACTCCCAAGTAGCTAAGACTACAGGTGTGCACCACCATGCCTAGGTAACTTTTTTTTTCTGTAGAGACAGGGTCTTGCTATGTTGCCCAGGCTGGTTTTGAAAACTGGGCCTCAAATAAAGGCCTTTTTATAAAACAACAAACTACAAACCAGTTAAAAGAAATCACAAAAGTATATTATATACACATACATATATGAACATGGATAAATCTTTAAAAATGTTGAAGAAAGGAAAATAGCAAGATGCAAAATATGTGATGACGCTGTTTATACACATTAAGAGAATGCTATTTAAGCCAGATGTGGTGGCTTACACCTGTAATCCCAGCACTTTGGTAGGCCAAGGCAAGCAGATTACTTGAGGTCAGGAATTCGAGACTAGCCTGGTCAACATGGTGAAACCCTGTCTCTACTAAAAATACAAAACTTGGCCCAGCATGGTGGTACACGCCTATAATCCCAGCTACTTGGGAGGCTCAGGCAGGAGAATCACTTAAACCCAGGAGGCGGAGTTTGCAGTGAGCCAAGATCGCACCGTTGCACTCCAGCCTGAGCGACAGAGTGAGGCTCCATCTCAAAATATATATATATATATACTATTTGTATGCATTAAGAGAATGCTCATGCACAATACAATAACATTCAGGCTTGTAAATGTATGAAAAAGCATAATATTTCTAGAAGGATGTAGGTCAGTATCATGATTGTTCTTCTCTTTAAAATAAAGTTTCTGAACCTGAGTGCTATTAACATTTGGGACTAGATAATTCCTTGTTGCAGGCACTCCTTGCATTGCTGGATGATTGGCAACATCCCTGGCCTCTACCCTCTAGATGACAGTAGCACCCCCAAAACTGTACTGGTTGAGAACCACTGCTCTCAGCAAAAAGAGAAGATAATGTAAGTGAGAAGATGGTTAACAATAATGTTTAAATCTATATTTGTAATATTTTTGTTCTTAAAAAATATTGTAAGAAAATATGTCAATTGTTCATTTGAGTGATAGAAATATGAGGGTTTGTTATTTTTCTGAGTCTCATACATTTATAAAATAAAAACTACCATCTATGAGAACTGTAATTTCATGTATTAAAAGGGTAATTTTTAAATCAAACAAGCAGGAAGGCTAGACTAAGATGAGGTGTTGTGGGTTGAAAAAGACATGTTGAAGTCTTAACACCTGGTACCTGTGAATGTGACTTTATTTGAATACAGGGTCTTTACAGATGTTATCAAGTCAAGATGAGGTCATACTGGAGTAGGCTGGGCTGCAAATCTAATATCTGGTGTCCTTAGAGGGAGAGAGAGATATGGACACGAACACAGGGAAGATGACCATGTGATGATGGAAGTGGCGACTGGAGGGAGGCCACTACAAGTCAAGGAACGCCAAGGATTGCCGGTAACACCAGAAGCCGGGAAGAGGTGAGGAAGGAATCTTCCCTAGAGCCTTTAGAGGGAGTGTGGCCCTGCCAACCCCTTGGTTTCAGACTTCTGGCCTCCAGAACCTAGAGCTAATACATTTTTTTGTGTTAAGCCACCCGCTTGCTGGTACTTTGTTAGAGCTGTCCCAGGAAACTAACGCATAAAACTATGCTCCTTTTCAAACTCACCGCATTGCTGGGGAGGTCTTCATTCTCCTACCAACCAGTGAAAACACTGTCTCAAGCCAACTTGCCTTTGCCAGCCACAGGGAAGCTCAGGGGCTCTGGCCAGCTAGAGAACAAGGAACCCTGTAACTTCCCCACTGTTGGGGCTGTGTTGTATAGTGGTAGAACAAGACAGGAAAAGAGCAGTATTCACAGCAAAGCTGACACTGGTTCTGTGAGTTTTGCCAAGTGGGACCTCAGTTTACTCATCTGAGCAATGGAACAAAAAGAACAAGTCACAGAGACATCTGGAGGACAAAATGAGATCATGTATATGAAAAGGACTTACAAATGCAAACTATCATCAGCACCAAGGTATCATTTCACACCTGGACTAAAAAAAGACAATCAGCCCCAGAAAAGACAATTAACTTGATACCTTTAGGAAGAAAAAAAAAAATCTGTCTTTGAATATAATTACTTTTATACTAGATTAGGGTTAAAAATGAGAAAGGGGCCGGGT
>NW_016807225.1:4775176-4783092 GCF_001698545.2 Rhinopithecus bieti | reverse complement strand
CGTCTCAAAAAAAAAAAAAAAAAAATGAGGAATGGAGACAGATACACATTGAAAATGACAGCAAGAATAACACCAATGAAAGTTTTTATACCATGCTCCCTAAAAATTTTTAATAAAACTTGCTCCTCTGTTTTCTCTTTGATTGGTCATCTTGGCAGGAAATTCCCCATGTTTATCATTACATACAAAGCAGTCTATCAATCACCATGCTGAGCTTTTAGTATGTGGAGCTATGGCACCCAGACCAAGCCCTGGGAGGGATGCCCTTAAGAAGGAAGAAGTAGAAACGGGGTCAAAGTTTAGAACCCAGAACAGATGTGGGAGATCCCAAGAATGGCCACCTAGGTGCACAAAACCCCCAGCACAAATGAACCCCCACCCCCCTCCCACAGCACCAACAAAACCCCCAACACCAACAAGCAGCGGCAGGAAACAGCTGTGGACAAAGGTGCTTCCTAGTCTATTTCCCCAGTTCCGACAGAACTCCAGTTGAATTTTTCTTCTCTTTATAAAGACCTCCAGAACGCAGTTTCCACGACCTTTGTTGCCTTCTCTGTTTCCAGCATTTAACCACTCTGAATGCCAGAAAGTTCTTTCTGGGATCTAACAAATCTCTCAAGCTGGAAGCCATGCCGCCTCCTCTTGCTTTGTGCCCTGTTTGGGAGCCTGTCTGGTTATAGCCTCCCCTTCCTAATTTGAGCTCATCCTGTTCATGAGGATTGATGGAGCTTCCTGCTGAAAGGAGCCTTTAGACATGAGGCAACCCCTTCCTTCCACTGATGAGGGAGCCGGGACCCAGAAGCTAAAACACTGGGCCATCCCACAGGCCTCCTCTCTCCTCCATAGAGCTGATGCTCCAAAACTTTTAGCTCCTTTTAGAAATACATAAAAGATCTCATCTACAGGGTCGGGGGGAGAGGGTCAGAGAGGGCTCAGGAACAGGATCAGCAACAGGTTCTGGACGGTACCCCATCCACCCCATCTCCAGTGGGTTTAGGCTTCTTTGAAAACACTAAGACGTGGCACAGTATTGACATTTGTAAAATACTTTAGAGTTTACAAAAAAAGCACTCTTTCACATAGTATCTCATTTAATCTTCAAAGTTTCCATTTAAAATGCACATGATCACCCCCGCTTTACAGATGAAGAAAGAGTCCAACAGGTTAATGGCTTACTCGAGATCAGATCAACTCTGAGAAGACAGCCCATACGGAACCCAGGCATTTGCCTTCAAATCTCATGCTCCATGACCATGCAAGGCCCCCCACAGCAAAGAGCGCACTAGAGTCCGAGTTGAGAAAAAAAGGTGTGAGCCCCAGCTCTGGCACCCCTTGCCATGCAAACACAGGGAAGTCACCGGCCTCCCGATGCTTGGTCTCTTCTAATGCGAGACAAGGAGGTTGGGCAAACAAGGACTTTGAAAGTCACTCCCACCTCTGGAGTGACTTTCTGCCTTTTATTTTGTTTCTACACTTATTTTACTTTTACTTATCAAATATCCACTTATCCTCTTTACCACCCTCTTTGTAGATTACCCACCAGACCAAAACATCGTGACTAAGCATCCCCAGTATGTCCGGCATGGAGGGACAATGATCAGGTAACCCCTGCCCTTGTGGAGCTTTTAGCCTATTGGAAGAATCAGGAATTCTTGGAAATTTCTGATTCCAGCCAGGAAAGATGTGAAACTTTGACTGTGACAAATGTCACTAAGGCAGAATGTACCACGCCTGAACACAGTACTTAAAGAGCACTAGGAGGGGACTCCAGACCTCCCTGAAGAAGTTAATCCTGTGCAGAGATATGAAGGAAAGAGAAGAGGGGAAAGAGGAACACCCCAGGCAGAGGAAACATCATGGACAGAGGCCCTGTGGTAGGAATGGGCAAGGCAAGTGCAAGAGACTGAAAGGCCAGTGGAGCTGGAACAGGGACAGGGAGGAAAGCATAGTAGGCAATAATAATGGAGGGCTAGGAAAGGCCCAGACCAGGCCCAAAAAGCCAGGATAAAGGGTATAGACTTTATGCTAAGAGCAGTTGAAACCATTGGAAGGGTTTAGGAAGCTGGAGGTAAGGTAGAAGGGACCACAGGACCAGACACATCAGGGTATCCTTAGGTAATGCAGAGGGATCTGCTACTATAGGCCTGCCTCCAACAAACTCAGATAACATGCTCACATGAGCTGAGCAAATCCCACTTGCTTGGACCCTGAGTTTCTGGCGAATAAACAGACAACAGTTCACTATAGCTGTCCCCTGGTCTGGAAAAATATGTTTTGCTCTCCCTTCCCTCTTGCTGTGTTTCAGCAAATGCCTCATTGCTCTCTGGGTGGCCTGGCCCTCCCCTATGAGGGTAGCCATGGAAGTGCACCACTGAGATCTCCTTCAAGAGGACATGCCGCAGACAGCAGAGTTGACAACGGCACAGCTACCACCTTTTGGATCAATCACTGCATTCACATTGCAGCCACTCCCCCAAAGCTGCTTCCAGCCAACAACCAAGCACATTGGAGTATTCATGCCAATCCATTCCCATCCAATTCAGGATTCCTCCAACAATCAGCTCTTGCCTGGGGACTTCCCATAAGCCTGGCTGAGACTTTCTCAGAGCTGTGCTGCAGGGGAGGCTCTTCCTATTCAATCTTTCCTTGCACTCTCCTTTCATTGAACTCAGGTCTGCATCAAGGTTTGAACACTCTCCCTCCCCTTTAATCTTACATAGGCATCTCCCTCAATAAGATTCTTGCATGTCTAATCAATCCTGTTTTGATGTCTGCCTCTTGGAGAACTCATCCTAATTCCCCTTCCATTCTCTTCCCCCCATCTCAGATCAGTCTTCCTAAGAGGACTAAGATGATTCCCACTAACCTGGACTGACTCTTACGGGGGTTCTCTGGGACTCGGGCAGCACATCCTGTCATTTTTTATAGCATGCTGCCCAAGACCTAGGCTTCCAGCCATCCTAAACTATCAAGAACTATTTGTTTCCAAGGAAAGCACTAGATGAGTTTTGCCAAAGCTGTGGTTCCTCAAAATCAGTCAAACCAGGGAGTTCCTCAGAACAGTTTTTTAAGCCATGTCCATAAAACCCAGGGCCTTAGAGATGCTCTAAGTGGGTCTAACAAAAGGGAGGCCTAGTTGGCAGGCTCTGGGGACCCCCAAACAACACTTTAACCAGAACAGCTCCACTTTTATCTTTTTTATTTCATTTTGTTTTGGTTTTGGTATTGAGATTCTATGTAAGATTTCATTTGACAAAAAAAAAAAAAGGTTCCACTGCCAAAAGTAAAATATATCTAATTGAAAACTGCTACCAGGGGACTTTTTTTTCTGGGAATGGCAGGCTATTACCATTAAAACAACTAAAGATCTGGATAAAAAGCACAATGTATCTTCTTAAAAATCACCAAAATGCTGATCAGATAGTAAGAAAAGACTAGTCTAAAAGTGAAAGGAAACAGGAATCCAGACAAGTACGAAAATCACTTTTGCCCTAAGACACCTTCTGAGTCTGGCAAATTTGATCTTCATTTTGACAGCCTGGCAGGGTAAAAGAGAAAAAAATCCACAACCAGAACCCACAAAAAATAGGAAGACCAAAAGGAGACCCTCCTCACAATAACCTGGGTCCCTAAGGGTGAGGATAAATCAGCAATTGACTAGTCCTCAAGATAATCTATAGACTGGGTTTGAATCACTTGTTTTTGAGGAAGCCTCAAGCCATTAATTTCATTTAAGTGGGGCAGGGGCAAGATTTATAGTGTCTGCAAGTGTCTGCCAGAAAACTAAAACAAAATTGTAGAGGAAGGCACTTTCTTCATCTCAGGCTTAATTTATACTTATAAATCATTTTCATGTACAATGACCAGCATGCAATCAAAGATAACCAGACACACTGTGAAACCACTAGTGAGAACCATTAAAACTAACAGATATGAGTGAGCATCTCTCTCTCTCAGTTCTGAGACCCTATTGGTACTAGAAGTGTCTCCACTGAGTCACAGTAATCTAGTTAGTTGTGCTCAGAATACCACTCTGAGATCTGCCAGCTCCATCTACACTCTCCCTTCTAACAAAGCAGGAGGCTCCATTTTCTAGCCAAGAAGTTCCCATACTTTCAAAAGGACACCCCCAGACCCTAAGCATATGATCCCAGAGTCAGCCTTATGTTTTCACTGTAGGGAGGAAGTTCTACAGTTCCATTCCTATGGAAAGATAAAACCATTTACACCATGAAGACAACAGTGATTCCCCTTTAGGCCACCACTACAACAGCACAGCCCCCCTTTTCCACTTTCTTCCTTCTCCCTAACAGTTCTGACCCTGCCTGCCCTCCCTCTTGATCAAGACTGCTCTCCTAATTAAAATAAACAAATGTCAGGAAGCAATTACTGCAGAGAAAGAGGCAGATGGTAGAATACTGGCACTCTGGTATTGCATTAAGCAGTAACTTCTCTTCAAAGTTTCTGCACTTTAATTAAGCATCGTTATAGACAGGTTCAATGAGCTTTGGAGTGGGGTTTATCAAATTAGCTTCTCACAGGGCTGATGCTGTGTGATTGCAAGAGGTATTCCTGATGCAAGGCTCAGCTGCCTGAGAGGGCCCAGGAGGGGAGCAAAGGGCAAGAAGGCCCAGCTCCACTCCCTTGGCAGATCAGAGGAGGGGGTGAAACTCTACCCACAGTGGTGGAGAGGGTGAAACAGTAGAGAAAAACTAAGTGAACACTGAGGTGGGGATTCAGACATCCCCAAGCTGAGCACCTGCTTTTTCCCTTCATCCCCCTTCTGTGTGTGCTACCCACAAGAGCCCAGCCCAAAAGAGAAAGACTAGACTCTAGGAGATGGCAGGACAAAGAGTGAAATCAGACAGATCTCAATTCTAATTCTTCTTACAATCCAAATAACACTGGACAAACAACTTTTCTGTGCCTCAGGAATTTTTCTCTTCATTTGCAAAATGGAAGTAATAACAGCTAACAATTTTTGAATACTTACTATGTGCCAGGCACCATTCTAAGCACTTTATGTGTCTAATTCATTTAATTCTTCTCTCTGGAATATTATAAGGTAGGTATGATCATCACCCCATTTAACAGATGAGAGGCTGGAGGCACTGGGAGAATAAACCTGCCCAAAGTCACACAGCTGGTAAGTGGTGGAGCCAAAACTCTAACCAGGCAGTCTGGATCTAGAGCACATGCTCCCTCGTGGTCACAAAACACCACAAAGCAAATTTTAAAAAAAATGATTTGCTCAACAATAAAATCAGATTTACCACGGCTGCTTGCAACATAGATAAATCTTTAAAATGTTATGCTGAGCAAAACAAGACATAAGTCCATTTTCATAAAATTCTAGAAACAGAAAAGTCCATAAATAATGACAAAAATTACATCCGTGGTTGCCTGGGGCCAGGGGTGGGGACAGGGACCACCAAGAGGCACAGAAAAACTTCTGGGGGGTGATGGGGATGTTCTCTATCTTGACTATGGTGTTTGTTACACAGGTGTATATATTTGCCAGTACTCAAACTGTACACTTAGAAAATTGAGGTACTTTATTGTACATAGCTTACACCTCAAACAAATTTTTGGAAACCTACTTACTAAATGAACACAAAAATATAAATGGCAGTGTTACGGTCTGAATGCTCACATTCCCCCACCTAAGTTTATATGTTGAAACCATCCCCAGTGTGATAATAAGAAGTGGAGTCTTTGGGAGGTGATTGGGTCATGAGGGTGAAGCCTTCATGAATGGGATTCATGTCCTTACAGCAGAGGCCAGAGGAAGCTTATTTATCCCTTCTGGCCCTTCTGCCATATGAGCACACATTGAAGATGCCACCTAGAAGAACTGGTTCTCACCACACACTGAATCTGCTGGCAATGTGATCCTGGATTTCCCACTCTCCAGAACCATGAATAAAAAATGTCTGTCATTTCTAAATGACCCAGTCAAAGGTATTTTGCTATAGCAGCCTGAATGGACTAAGACAAGCAGTGATCCTTGTGTGGTGGGATTCATTCATTCAACAAATATTTATTAAGCACTTACTATGTGTCAGGCAATGTTCTAGGTGCTGGTGACACATCAGTGTAAACAGATTAAAATACTTGCCTTTGTGGCTCTTAAATTCTAGTGGAGACAGATAATAAGCAAATACATAAATATAACAAATAGTATGCCCAATGGTGACAAGTACTCTGGAAAAAATAATAAAGTAGAGAAGAAGGAATTAAGAGTGCTGAGGGAGAGGATTGCAATTTAAAACAAAGGGCTCAGGGAAAGCCCCCTTCTCAGCAAGGTACATGATATGGTTTGGCTCTGTGTCCTCACCCTAATCACATCTCAAATTATAATCCCCATAATCTCCACGTGTTGAGGGAGGGACAGGTTGGGAGGTGATTGTATCGTGAGGGTGGTTCCCCATGCTATTCTCGTGGTAATGAGTTATCACGAGATCTGATGGGTTTATAAGGCAGTTTTCCCTGCTCTTGCTAGCTTTCTCTCACCTACATGGTGGAAGATGCCACGTAAAATGTGCCTCTTCCCCTTCCACCATGATTGTAAGTTTTCTGAGGCCTCCCCAGTCATGCTGAACTGTAAGTCAATTAAACTTATTTTCTTTATAAATTACCTGTTCTCAGACATGTCTTTATAGCAGTGTGAGAACAGACTAATATAGCACATGAGCAGAGAGGAAGACAGGTGAGGTAATCGCACCTGCCCTAAGAGCAGACCTGTCTAGCCTCTGTGTTCTCCTTCAGCCCTGCTCCACAATCCTCCACCTCTGGCTGTCCTCTACTTTACCTCAGGTTCTCCATGCTCTTCCTGTTTCACCTGCCTCTTCTTCCCACAGCTGGCACAGTCCTGCCCACCAAGGTCTCAGGCCTCCCTCACACCCCCAGTCACATCTCCCAGGCAAGCCTTTACACCTCGCTGCACACCACCTGCTTGGTTTAGAATATCTCATCACCTCCCAGGTGCAGACTCACCTCCTTCAGACAAGCTTCAAGAAAACAAAACCGACCTGCTGGGGACAAGGCTTAGGAGGTCTGTGTGGCCAAGACACTAATTTTATCTCAAGTGGGATGATGAGTGTTGAGGCCCAGAAGTTCAGGTAACCGTCAATATTAGTGATCATCTACTACAGGAGATACTGGAATTATAAAGCTTAGTAAAACAGGGCCCCAACCATCATGGGGACACATATGCAAACTACAAATTAAATAGCACATAATGGCTGTATTAGTGGAAATCATCATAACAATACAGTACTTGCTGTGAGCTTACCATGTGCTGAGAGTTGGACCCAGCACTTAGTACACACACTGCCATATAATCCTCACATAGCCTCATCAAGTAGATAACCTACTCCTATCTTACAGATGAGGCTCAGAGAGGTTAAGTAACTTGCCCAGAGTCACAGAGCTTGAAGTTGGCCAAATCAGAATTAGAATTACATCTGTCCCATTCCAGAGGCTCCAGCCTCACCACTCTAATAAAATACACATGGGCATAGAAGTAGCTCAGGGAAAGAAGTGTTACCTGTGTCCACTGGTATAGGGATGGCCTCAGATAGGAGACATTTGATCTGGATTTTAAAATATGAATAACTGATTTGAAGGATTATAAGGGGGGAAGAGGTGGGAAGGAAGAGGGAAGAAACATGAGGAAAAGCACAAACAATGTGGTATTGAACAATGGCAAAATGGACTTTTATTGGAGGCACAGTGTCAAGAGCAGGAGGATAGAGAACTTGAGCTTGGAGAGGTCAACAGTGTCCAGTTTTTAAAGGCCTCCAGATCAAGCTAAGGATATATATTTATTTTATTTAACAAGGCACACACTAACAAAGCACATAGTAAACACTATATAAATAGTGTTTTAATATATTATATAATAGTTATATATA
>NW_016807225.1:4769317-4774671 GCF_001698545.2 Rhinopithecus bieti | reverse complement strand
TTATATATTATATATTATATATAATTATATAGATTATATAATTATACAATATATATATTATATAACATATAATATATAATATATGTTATATAATTATATATTATATAAATAGTTATATAAATAGTGTTTACTATGTGCTAAGCACTTTTTTAAGCATATCACAAATATTAACTCATTGAATCCTTCTAACACCCTACAAATTAGGTATTAATATTATCGCCAATTTTATAGGTGAGAAAACTGAAGAACAGAAAGATTACATAACCTACCTATGCTAACTCAGCAAGTAGATGAAATTCAAACCCAGGCAGTCTGACTCCAGAGTCCAGGCTTTTAGCCACTACCTAGGCTACATTAACAAGATTTTACAGGGGAGGCAATATTTCACACAAGGAATGTTGTGCTTAGTTTTATTTCCTTAAGATTTCTACCGCCATATGTCAGAAAAACATAAAACAGAAGAAAAAAAAGAATGGGTGGTAGGAAGACCCCCCAAGAAGGCACTAAAGTGTTCTGTTGACAGCTGATAATGATCCATTGGCTAGAAAGACACAGAGGAACAAGTAGAGTTCAAAGATATTTTAAAAGAAGAACCAAAAGGGCGTGATGACTAACGTGGTGGAGAAAGAGGGATATTGAAGTTGGCTTCCACCTTTCCAGCTCAGATTCCTGGATAGATAGAGATGCTACCCACTCAGACATGCAAGAAATGATGAGACGCAGACCTGAGTGTGTTAAGTCTAATTCTCAACTTACTATGGATTCTCAATTGTGAGAACAAGTAGGAGTTGCCTGTGTAGCTCTGAAGCCAACACTGTTGGTTTTGCAGCTGTCAATCCTGATGTGCCTATGGGTGGAGAGGACCAGAAGCCAGGCAATGTAAGGTGTATGAGAGAGTTCAAGGCTGGGGATATCAACTGGGGATATCCCCAGTTGAACAGTAGTGAAAAGCATAGGATTAGAAAAGATATCAGAGAGAGAAAAGGTGGAGTGCACAGGAAGAAGGTGGGTGGCAGGGCTCTGGAGAAAGACATTTAAGGGTTGTATAAAAGAAACAAACCAAAAAGAAGGGGAAGAAACAAACACACCCTATAGATCTGTGGCTAGGTAATATTCCTTAGAAAGTCCAATGTGGGAAGGCTAGGCGCAGTGGTTCACACCTGTAATCCCAGCACTTTGGGAAGCCAAGGTGGGCTGATGGCTTGAGGTCAGGAGTTTGAGACCAGTCTGTCCAACATGGTGAAACCCCTTCTCCACTAAAAATACAAAAATTAGCCAGGCATGGTGGCACACGCCTGTAATCGCAGGTACTCAGGAGGCTGAGGCAGGAGAATCGCTTGAACCCAGGAAGTGGAAGTTGCAGTGAGCCAAGATCGCACCACTGCACTCCAGCCTGGGCAACAGGGCAAGACTCCATCTCAAAAAAAGAAAAAGAAAAAAGAAAAAAAAAAAAAGAAACTCCAATGTGGCAAAATAGGAAAAGAAGCCTGGAGGCCAATTCACTGTGTAGCCTTGGACAAGTTGCTCGCCACCCACTTTGAGCCACAGTTTGGACTTAATAATCTCCAACATCCGGCCGGGCACAGTGGCTCATGCCTGTAATCCCAGCACTTTGGGAGGCCGAGGAGGGAGGATCAAGAGATCAGGAGATCGAGACCATCTGGTGAAACCCCGTCTCTACTAAAAATACAAAAACTTAGCCAGGCGTGGCGGTAGGCACCTGTAATCCCAGCTACTCGGGAGGATGAGGTAGGAGAATGGCGTGAACCTGGGAGGCGGAGCTTGCAGTGAGCGGAGATCGCACCACTGCACTCCAGCCTGGGTGACAGAGTGAGACTTCGTCTCAAAAAAATAAAAAATAAAAAATAATCTCCAACATCCCTGCCAGTTATGAAACGGGACCACGAAGTGACCTCAAGATGGGTCTGTATAACCACCCTGAGAACATTCAGGACAGTGACTTTGGGGAAGGAGTCCAGTCAGTAGTCCTGCCAGCTGCCCTACCAACCAAGGAGGCCACTAGTTAAGCAATAGGAGCAATCTCATCTCAGCCTTTCACTTTTTTTCTCTCTTTCTCTTAGGCCCTCTGGGCCTTTCTTCCTCTTTACTTACAGAGAGAGAAGCATTCTTCTCAGGGCACAAGAGAGAGTTTCTTCCCCACTCTGGTCACCCTCCTCTGGGCAGACTGGAGGAGGAGAAACCTGGCATTCCTGGGGTATGAGTGATCTAAGCAGAGCGTGGGAAACCCCTGCATGTCTGTATTCCAAGAAAACACGAACGCCATTTCATGGGATACTGTGTCTGAACCCTCTGCATTGAGAGAAGCTCCCCTCGTCCACTTCACAGGAATGGTGTGAACACCTGGAAGAAGGAGTCATGAAAAGATTTTGGAAGAAAAGCTTCATTGTACATAGAGAAACTCCTCCATGGTGTCAGAGGACAAAAGTGAGCCTCCACTGGGTACTTTACAAAACAAAAAGACAGGGCATCTCCACTTTTGTGCCCCACAGGTACCTCAAACACAATATGCCGCAACCTGGATACATCAACCTCCCAGCAGCCCTCACATCTGCTTTGTGATCTGGTTTCTTGGCCTTATCAATTGGCACCCACAACCTCCCAATTGCTCAATACAAACTCTTCCCTTCTGCCTGCCTACCCCTCTCTATCCTCACTGCCACTTAATTCCATCACCATCTCTTACCTGAATAGTTGACCTAGACTCCACACTTATCTCTCTGCATTCAGTCCTGGTCCTCTCTCACCCATTCCCACACTGGAGCCAAAGTGGTCTTGGCATAATTTCAGTTCGAACACACAACTCCTTTCCTTAGAGCTCTTCAGTGACTCTTGGTGACTCTCAACATGGAGTCCAAACTCTGGCCTGGCAGGCAAGGCACTTTCCCAGCTGTCTGCCACCTCTTTAGATGCATCCCTCTCATCATGCAGCTGGCTCTTCCCTCAGCAATCTTTGTCTCTAGTGCACCCTGCTCTCCCTCTACCTCTGCACAGACTGTTCCCTCTACCTCTGCACAGACTGTTCCCTCTACCCGGAATACTCCTCTTTACCCTCTTGGCCTAAGCCAAGCCATAGTCAACTTTTTGATCTTTCACCTCAATTCCTCCAGGAAGCCCAATCCTACCACTCAAAGAGTTAAACAATCCTCTTTCATTCAAACTCTACACAAGCAATGTGTAAGTACTTCAACAACATCCAAGTATGCCGTGCATCATCTCAGCCAATCTGAAAAGACCCAACACATGACATATTGCACCATGCCAGTGGGACACTGGAACGGGGAAGAAAAATAAAGATTCTTGCATGAGTAAGGGACTTAATCCCCCCAGACCTCCATTTCCTCATCAGTAGGTAAGGGGATTGGCATAGAATTCTGTCCCCATAATACTTGTCATTATCAGAAATACTTAAATACATCCAATCAGTGCCCACAGTGATATTTAACCCTCTGGCATCCCCAACCCTTCAGTCTCCAAACACTAACTGCAGTGATCCTGAGATCCACTGGTACCTTGGGTGGCATGTCCAGCATGCCCTGTGGGCTGGGCAGCAGACACTGAAATAGGTTTCTCCTGTACTACCTGTGCCCCATCAACACAAAGGGCAGAAGGTCAGATGGAAAGCTACTCTCTTGGTCTCCGCATTTTGACTCTGGCCTCCTTAGAAGCCCCTCCTATGAAATGGTCCTGTAAACTTCCAAAGAACTCCAAAGAATGTGAAAAGGCTCCATAACCTACAAAGTCCTCAGTAGAATCTAAGTGACCCAAAACCCTGTTACTTACAGCTCATTCTTGCCATGTATAATATTTTAAAATTTATGCTAACATTTGTTTTGTGTATGATTATAATAATAATACATGTACCTGCTAGGAACTTTTGAAAATGCAAGAGAAAAAGCACAATTATGCCACTTAGAAATGATTAACATTAACCCTTGTAGTCTTTTTTCTATGCACATTATTAATTTAGATCATAATGTACATATTTTATAGCTTGATTTTTCCCTATACCATTAAGTTATTTTGATGACTGCATAATATTTCATTACCACCATTAATTTAAGTAATTCCCCATCCTAAGAACTTAGGCTATTTCAACTTTCTAAAACTTTTCTCACAGTAACATTATGAATAAAACTGTGAGAAATATCCCTAAATATATTTTGATATACCTTTTTTCTTAGGGTGGAGATCTAGCGTTTTTGCATTACATTGACAAAGGAAAAACCAAGAGGCAAATAAAGAAAAACAAACCGGGGTCATGCCCAAGATGGCTGAATAGGAAGAGCTCCAGCCTCCAGCTCCCAGTGTGAGTGACACAGAAGATGGGTGATTTCTGCATTTTCAACTGAGGTACCGGGTTCATCTCACTAGGGCATGTCGGACAGTTGGCACTGGTCCGCGGGTGCAGCTCAACCAGCGAGAGCTGAAGCAGGGCGAAGTATCACCTCAGCTGGGAAGTGCAAGGGGGAAGGGAATTCCTTTTCCTAGCCAAAGGAAATTGAGACACACAACACCTGGAAAATTGGGTAACTCCCACCCTAAAACTGCGCTTTACCAAGGGTCTTAGCAAACGGCACACCAGGACATTATATCCCACACCTGGCCCGCAGGGTCCCACACCCCCGGAGCCTCCCTCATTGCTAGCACAGCAGTGTGAGATCTAACTGCAAGGCAGCAGCAAGGTTGGGGGAGGGGCGCCCGCCATTGCTGAGGCTTAAGTAGCTAAACAAAGCCGCAGGGAAGCGCAAATTGGGTAGAGCTCACCACAGCTCAAGGAGGCCAGCCTGCCTCTGTAGACTCCTCCTCTGGGGACAGGGCATAGCTAAACAAAAAGCAGCAGAAACCTCGGCAGAGGTAAATGCCCCTGACTGACAGCTTTGAAGAGAGCAATGGATCTCCCAGCACAGAGGTTGAGATCTGAGAACGGACAGACTGCCTGCTCAAGTGGGTCCCTGACCCCTGAGTAGCCTAACTGTGAGACATCCCCCACTACGGGCAGACCGACACCTCACACCTCACACGGCGGGGTACACCCCGAGACGAAGCTTCCAGAGCAAGAATCAGACAGCAACACTTGCTGTTCAGCAATATTCTATCTTCTGCAGCCTCTGCTGCTGATACCCAGGGAAACAGGGTCTGGAGTGGACCTCAAGCAAACTCCAACAGACCTACAGCTGAGGGTCCTGACTGTTAGAAGGAAAACTGACAAACAGAAAGGACACCCACACCAAAACCCCATCAGTACATCACCATCATCAAAGACCAAAGGCAGATAAAACCACAAAGATGGGGAAAAAGCAGGGCAGAAAAGCTGGAAATTCAAAAAATCAGAG